>NC_045439.1:49118060-49193245 GCF_002776525.5 Piliocolobus tephrosceles | reverse complement strand
CTATGACGAGAAAATAAACGCAATTTTAGTGGGAAAAAAAAAAAAAAAAGAAATATACTATTCAGTTAGAATAACTACATTTTTATGATGGTAAAATTAATTTTTGTTGTGGTTCTCCTTGTATAAGAGATGTCAAACAACAGTTTCTTTAAAGATAATTTTTTTAAAATGAGGTTTTATACAAGATGAATGTACAACATGTCTTATGACACTTTAGTCAATGAAAAAGGTTGTTTTTTTGTTTTGTTTTGTTTCTTTCTAGTTTGGTTTTTTTCTTTGAGACAGAGTTTCACTTTTGTT
Source organism: Piliocolobus tephrosceles (assembly GCF_002776525.5). Classification (NCBI taxonomy): domain Eukaryota; kingdom Metazoa; phylum Chordata; class Mammalia; order Primates; family Cercopithecidae; genus Piliocolobus; species Piliocolobus tephrosceles. The sequence continues at coordinate 49,192,945 of NC_045439.1, read as the reverse complement.
GCCCAGGCTGGAGTGCAGTGGCACGATCTCGGCTCACTGCAACCTCTGCCTCTCCGGTTCAAGCAATTCTCCTGCCTCCGCCTCCCAAGCAGCTGGGATTACAGGCACCCGCCACCACACCTGGCTAATTTTTTGTATTTTTAGTAGAGACGGGGTTTCGCCCTGTTGGACAAGCTGGTCTCGAATTCCTGACCTCAGGTAATCCGCCTGCCTCGGCCTCCAAAAGTGCTGGGATTACAGGTGTGAGCCACTGCACCCAGCCAAAACAGATTTTTTAATGAACAAATTACTGTTAGCTAACTAAAGATGGAAATAGGGTTTATAAAATCCAAAGGAATAGATGATTAGCATGTTCACTTGAATAGAATTGTTTTAACTGGAGTGTGGGTTCACTATGTTCAATTGTAATCAACGAGCCATAACAAGGTCTCCTTTTCTTCCTTTAAGTGCGTACTTGCTTTGTAAGTGATCTGAAGCGAGGACTAAAAATCCAAGCAGCAAAATTTAATATTGATGGAAATAATGAGGTAAGTTTAAAAAAAAAAAAGCGTCTTTTTGCAAAGGTTACAACATGTGTGGACTTATGTTTATGATATTTATATTTCAGCGTCCCTCCCCACCCCCAAATGTTGACTATCCGTTAGATGGAGAGAAGATTTTACATGTCCTTGGATCAATCAGGTTAGATCTTAATTTTAATGAGCAAAGTAGTAAACGAAAATAAACTTTTGGCTTTTAAAAATATTTGTATGAGCCTTTATGTCACTATTGCCATTTTAACAGTTAAGTGTTTATTGTTAAGCCTCATTATTCATGATTTATTTTATTCAGCTTTTTTTTTCTTTTGAGACAAGATCTTGCTCTGCTGTCCAGGCTGGAGTGCAGTGGCACTATCTTGGCTCACTGTAACTTTCATCTCCTGGGTCCAAGCAATTCTCCTGCCTCAGCCTCCCAACTAGCTGGAATTACAGGTGCCTGCCACCATGCCTGGCTAATTTTTATATTTTTTAATATAGACAGGGTTTCAACCATGTTGGCCAGGTTGGTCTCAAACTCCTGACCTCAGGTGATCCGCCTACCTTGGCCTCCAACAGTGCTGGGATTACAGGCATGAGCCACCGTGCCCTGCCTATTCAGCTTTTTAAATTTTTAAAAATTAAAAAAAAATATATTATCTCCTTTTTATCAAGGTAACTGAGAATTAGTTCAATTCATGAAACTAGCCATTCTTTGAAGTGGGGCAGGAAGTATGACACTTTAAAACAGGGGTTAGCAAAATATTTCAGTAAAGGACCAGATAGTAAATAGCTCAGGCTTGGCCAGGCGCAGTGGCTCATGCCTGGAATCCCAGAACTTTGGGAGGCTAAGGTGGGTGGATCACCTGAGGTCGGAAGTTCGAGAACAGCCCGACCAACAAGAAGAAACCTAGTCTCTACTGAAAATACAAAATTAGCTGGCCATGGTAGCACATGCCTGTAATCCCAGCTACTCAGGAGTCTGAGGCAGGAGAATTGCTTGAACTCGGGAGGCAGAGGTTGCAGTGAGCCAAGATTGCACCGTTGCACTCCAGCCTGGGCAACAAGAGTGAAACTCCATCTCAAAAAATAAAATAAAATAAAATAAATAACTCAAGCTTTATGGGTCAATATGGTCTCTGTTGCAACTACTCAACTCTATAGTTGGAACACAAAATTAGCTATAGATAATATTTAAATGAGTGAGCATGACTGTGTTCCAGTAAAACTTTATTTGCAAAAACAGGTGGTGGCTGGATTTCATTCTCAGGCCATATTTGCTGACTCCTGCTTTAAAACTTTTTGTTAGAAAGAATGCATTTTTCCAAATATACTCAGTCTTTAGGACTTAGTAATTCGCCGTTTATTGATTTGACTATTCTGTCTGATGATCCAATATAAGTTGTTGTTAAGGACTTACATAATTATATTAGTAACAATATAACATTTGTTTATAATGCAACTTTATAAAATTTATATTGTAAAAGTTTCCTTGTAAAATATAAGGTCAGAAGATTCACAGAAAATTATTATTATGTAACATATTGAACGTCCTATTAGGCTTTGAATTAATGTAGAGCTTGAAGTATTGAAAGAATGAACATAAATATATGGAAGTTAAAGACAGTAGAACAGGGTAGCGAAAGTAAGAATGTAGTACTTTTTGCTAGCTATTTTTATATCATTTTAATCTCCTATTTAAGTTATGTTTATTAAATTACTTTTTAAAATTTTCTCCTGACTGTTTATTGGATCTCAGTCTAAAGAAGAAGATAACTATTTAAAGAAATACAGAGACCAGGCATGGTAGTTCACACTTGGTTTTTTTTTTTTTTTTTTTTCTTGAGACAGGGTTTTTGCTCTTTTCGCCCAGGCTGGAGTGCAATGGCACAATCTCGGCTCACTGCAGCCTCCTTCTGGGTTCAAGTGATTCTCCTGCCTCAACTTCCTGAGTAGGTAGGATTACAGGCGCCCACCACCATGACCGGCTAATTTTTGTATTTTTAGCGGAGATGAGTTTCACCATGTTGGCCGGGCTGATCTCAAACTCCTGACCTCAGGTGATCCACCCGCCTCCACCTCCCAAAGTGCTGGGATTATAGGCGTGAGCCACCGTGCCTGGCTGGTAGTTCACACTTGTAACCTCAGCACTTTGGGAGGCGGAGGTGGGAGAATATCTTGAGCCCAAAAATTCAAGACCAGCCTGGGCAACATAGTTTGAGACCCTGTCCCTACAAAAAAAAAAAAAAATGTTTTTTAATTAGCCAGGCATGGTGGTACACACCTATAGTCCTAGCTCTTTAGGAAGCTGAGGTGGAAGGATCACTTGAGCCCAGGAGTTTGAGGTTACAGTGATCTATGATTGTACCACTGTACTTCAGCCTCAGTAACAGAGTAAGACCCCAGGATCTGGCCACTGCACTCCAGCCTGGGTGACAGAGCGAGACTCTGTCTCAAAAAAAATTTTTTTTATGTAGAGATGGGGTCTCACTCTGTTGCCCAGTTGGTTTCGAACTTAAGCAGTCCTCCGGCCTTGCCCTCCCAAAGTGTTGGGATTACAGGCATGTGCCACCGCCCCCAGCTCCCCATCTGTATTTTCTTAAAGAAAAAAAAGGAAATTCAATCAACATGGAATCATTGGTTCCAAAAAAATAGGAAAATGCATTGCAAATGAAGGAAGCCAGTATGTCTCACATTCCAAACTCAGTCATTTATGTTTACTAACGTGTTTTTTGTGTTTTGTGTGTGTGTGTGTGTGTGTGTTTTTGAGGTGGAGTTTCGCTCTTGTTGCCCAGGCTGGAGTGCAATGGTGCGATCTTAGCTCACCACAACCTCTGCCTCCCGGGTTCAAGCAATTCTCGTGCCTCAGCCTCCCGAGTAGCTGGGATTACAGGCATGCATACCACACCCAGCTAATTTTTGTATTTTTAGTAGAGACGAGATTTCTCCATGTTAGTCAAGCTGGTCTCGAACTCCCGACCTCAGGTGATCCGCCTGCCTTGGCCTCCTAAAATGCTGGGATTACAGGTGTGAGCCACCGTGTCCAGCCTAACGTGTTGTTTCTGCCAAAAGGTATAGTTCCATTGAAACCTTCTAATTAGATACAATACTGACCAGTAGTTGGTTGGTAAAGCAAAAGAAGGGTTATTTAAAGTAAAGGACCATTGTAAAAAATCATATACTAAACATTTTATTTTAACTTAAAATTTGTGTGTATTTATGTTTTTCCAAGACCTATTCGCTAAGTCTACTTATAGAGCTCTGACTTAAAATTATAATAACCAGTAAATCATAATTTATGATTTCCAGCTTTTTTGTTCTTTTTCTAAGTACAGTAAGAGCTTAAAGTTACTAGGAATCAGTCTTGGTACAGAATCCATCTAGTTGGCTGGGCATGGTGGCTCATGCCTGTAATTCCAGCATTTTGGTAGGCCAAGGCGGGCGGATCACTTAAAGTCAGGAGTTTGACACCAGCCTGGCCAACATGGTGAAACCCCATCTCTACTATTTACAGAATACATCTAGTTATTTTCTTCTAGACTTTTACAGTTGTCTCACCTATGTTACAAATATTTTTAAAAACTAACTTGTCTTTCCAAAGCTTTCACATTCATGGAAAGAATAACTTGTTTTCTACCTTAATATTTCATTGGTTAAGAAATCATTGTTGGCCGGGCATGGTGGCTCAAGCCTGTAATCCCAGCACTTTGGGAGGCCGAGACGGGAGGATCACGAGGTCAGGAGATCGAGACCATCCTGGCTAACACGGTGAAACCCCGTCTCTACTAAAAAATACAAAAAACTAGCCGGGCGAGGTGGCGGGCACCTGTAGTCCCAGCTACCTGGGAGGCTGAGGCAGGAGAATGGCGTAAACCCGGGAGACGGAGCTTGCAGTGAGCTGAGATCCGGCCACTGCACTCCAGCCTGGGTGACAGAGCGAGACTTCATCTCAAAAAAAAAAAAAAAAAAAGAAATAATTGTTAAGTTATATAATTTTAATATCAAATCAGCTGACAAAAGATTTGGAAATAGAAGAGTGGATCTTTGTAAGCATGCAGCTTAACTGGTGGAAGAAGTCTGCAGGCATAGTGGCAAGGGCCTGACCAGCTATGCCCATTCAGCATACTGTAGGCCTCAGTTAGTATACTTCAGAGGTGAAGTGGAAAGAATTAGCTAGTAGATTGAGTCTCATGAAGAGGATTTTATGTTTTGAAAAGAATTTTTAAATGCTTTAAAATAGTTATGCATAATATCCCGATTTTATTAAAAATAGAGTTTATACCTGTATGTGCATAGTTAATTTTATATTGTATTGGTTAGGATTTGGTTTGGCCACAGTTATACAAACCTGAAAATAGTGTCTTCAACAAGTTAGAAGTTTATCTCTCATTTGAAAGAAGTTCAAGGCTGGGCGCAGTGGCTCACACCTGTAATCCCAGCACCTTGGGATGCCAGTGCTGTTGGATTGCTTGAGCCTGGGATGCAGAGGTTGCGGTGAGCCGAGATTGTGCCATTGCACTCCAGCTTGGGCAACAGGGCAAGACCCTATCTCAAAAAACGTGAAATTAAAAGAAAAGAAGTTCAGAGGAAGATCATCCAGGGATGATATTATCATCTCATATTAGAGACCCAAACATCTTTCCATCTTTCATCTCCGGGATGTAGCCCTTGTCCTTGAGGTCCAGGATGGCTGCTGGAGTTGTAGCTACCATGTTTTTGTTTCAAGCAAGTAGTCCTAAGAAGGGAAAGAAGAAAGTGCTTAACTCTTAATTAAAAGTCCAACATAGGCCGGGCACGGTGGCTCATGCCTATAATCCCAACACTTTGGGGAGGCTGAGGCAGGCAGGTCGCTTGAGGCCAGGAGTTTGAGACCAACCTGGCCAACATGGTGAAACCCCACCTCTACTGAAAATATACAAAAAATTAGCTGGGTGTGGTGGCACAGGCCTGTAATCCCAGCTACTTGGGAGACTGAGGCATGAGAATCACTTGAATCTGGGAGGCTGATGTGAGATCACACCATTGCACAGAGCGAGACTCTGTCTCAAAAGGGAAAAAGAAAGTCCGACATACTACTACTGCCTCTATCTCCTTGTCTAGTACTTAACTACATCTAGTTGCAAGAAAGACTGTTTTTTTTTTTTAAGAGACGAGGTCTCACTATGCTGCTCAGGCTGGTCTCGAACTCCTGGCCTCAAGCCATTCCCCTGCACTGCCTCAGCCTCCTGAAATGCTGGGATTATAGGCATGAGCCATTGCATCTGGCCAGAGGCTGGTAAATACAGTGTTTTAACTAGTGGGACGGGTTGGAGGCACAATATATCCAGCTTAAAAATTGAGTTTTATCTTTTTTTATTTTCAAATCCTACAGATTAACAGGCAGTAGTAAAAGATAATACAGAGAGGCCCCATATACCCTTTCAGTTTCTCCCAATGGTTAAACATCTTATATGACTGTAATATGATATCAAAACTAGTAAATTGGCATTGGCATAAAGTATATGTCAGTTCTGTGTTATTTTATCATATATAGATTTCTACAGTCACTACAACAATGGAGATACAGAACTATTGCCAGACAGAAAGAAAAATACTGCTTGATCTCACTTGTATATGTGGAATCTAAAAAAAAGTGAAACATCTAGAAACAGAGAGTAAAACAGTGGTTGTTAGGAGTTGAGAGGGGAAGGAAATGAGGAGAGGGTCAAAGGACACAAACTTGTAGTTAGGAGTGATGAATAAGCCTAGAGATCTAATATACAGCATGAGGACATTAGTTAGTAATACTGTATTCTAAACTGAAATTTTGCTAATAGATTTTGGGTGCTCTTACTACTTATGGAAGGTGATGGATAGGTTAGTTTGCTTGAATGTAGTAATTACTTCACTGTGTGTGTGTGTGTGTGTGTGTGTGTGTATCAAAATATGTTGTATACCTTAAATATAATATATATAATTTTTTAAAAGATATAGAACTCTTTCATCACCACAAAGATCTTCCTCATGCTACCAAAAAGTAATAGAGTTATTTTAATTTGAGAATAAACTGGAAAATGGATATTTTACTAAGCAACTGGTGATCCTTGTATTATTTTAAAAAAGAAATGGGGGGGGGTGGTTGCTTATAAATCTCTTGTATCACCAGCTAATCTGCTTGTTGAATCTTACTATTATAGAATACTATTTCTTTTCTCTTCTTAGGTTTGGGGAGTTATAATTGGACACAAAATAAATGTAAATGTATACATAATAATAGTAACAGCTAATAATTTAGGCAGACCCTGTTCTATTAACTCATTGCATCTTCACCTCAACCCCTGAGGCAGGCATTGTTATCCTCTCCATTTACAAATGAGAACAACTTGTATTTTAATAATTATTCTTTGTTAATGTAGTATTGGTACTTAAAAATACTATGTAAATGGAAATCATGGTATATTCTGTGTAATAATATGTGACACCAACAGAAAGCTCTCTTTTTCAAATCCCATTAGAGATTCAGTTGTGGAAATTCTTTTTGAACAAGATAATGAAGAGAAATCAGTTGCCACTTTAATATTGGATTCCCTTATACAGGTATTTTATCTTGTCAAAAAAATTCCCTTTATTATCACAGTCCTTTAAAGAAAAATTTTAAATGTTATTTTAGGCAACTAGCAATCCTTGTCACATATTATTTTTAATATGTGTCAATAACTAATCTGCTTATTGAATTTTATTAATTTTTACAGAATGCAGTCCTTTTTTAAAACTTTTAAACTTTTATTTTAAACTTTTAAGCCGGGCGCGGTGGCTCAAGCCTGTAATCCCAGCACTTTGGGAGGCTGAGATGGGCGGATCACGAGGTCAGGAGATCGAGACCATCCTGGCTACCACGGTGAAACCCCGTCTCTACTAAAAAATACAAAAAAAAAAAAAAAACTAGCTGGGCGAGGTGGCGGGCGCCTGTAGTCCCAGCTACTTGGGAGGCTGAGGCAGGAGAATGGCGTAAACCCGGGAGGCGGAGCTTGCAGTGAGCTGAGATCCGGCCACTGCACTCCAGCCCGGGCGACAGAGCAAGACTCCGTCTCCAAAAAAAATAAATAAATAAACTTTTATAGTTCATGAGTTTTACTTTGGTACTGAGAAATGGCATCTACAGCATTCCAAACCCCAGGATAATGAGTGCCAGGGACATGTGCTTATTTATTTATTTATTTCGAGACAGTCTTGCTCTGTCACCCAGACTGGAATGCAGTGGCATGATCTCGGCCTACTGCAACTTCTGCCTCCTGGGTTCAAGTGATTCTCCTGCCTCAGCCTCCCAACTAACTGGGATTCCAGGCGCCCACCACTATGCTTGGCTAATTTTTGCATTTTTAGTAGATACAGGGTTTCACCATGTTGGCCAGGCTGGTCTCGAACTCCTGACCTTGTGATCCACCCACCTCTGCCTCCCAAAGTGCTGGGATTACAGGCGTGAGCCACCGTACCTGACCGTTTTTTTTTTTGACAGAGTTTTGCTCTTGTTGCCCAAGCTGGAGTGCAATGGTGTGATCTTGGCTCACTGCAACCTCTACCTCCTGGGTTCAAGTGATTCTCTTGCCTCAGCCTCCCAAGTAGCTGGGATTACAGGCATGTGCCACCATACCTGGCTAATTTTGTGTTTTTGGATAGAGATGGGGTTTCTCCATTTTGGTCAGGCTGGTCTTGAACTCCTGACCTCAGGTGATCCACCTGTCTCAGCCTCCCAAAGGGCTTGGATTACAGGCATGAGCCACCGTGCCCAGCGACGTGCATTCTTTTAAGAGCCAGGACCAGATTTTTATTTAGTACCTAGTGTGGTTTATGGTTCCTTCCAATTCAGGGTTGTATCATATTCAATTTTAAATTCCACAGGACATATGGTGATGATATGTCTCTTTTTTTTAATGACTATGTAATTATAGGACTTCGCATGAAATACCATTGCCTTGGAAGATATGTTTGCCTCTAGGGCTCCATTCATTGAAGGACCTTATCATTGCTAACTCTTAAAGAGAACTGATGTAGAACTATAATTTTTCTAGGAGTGTTATCTTCCCACTTAACAACTGGCACTTGAATACACCTTAGAAAAATGAAATTTCCACATACTTCCCTTACCCCAAAAAAGGGAAGTTATTTCTTCTCATGCTCTTGCCCTACTTAATCATTGCTACCCTGACAGTGAGAACACTCATATATTACTGCCGTATGCCCTATGGAATGTAAAATTCTATGCTGTTAGACTTTAAAATATTTTAAAATCTTTAAAGTTTATGTATATATTTGGCAGTATTTTTATGGTGGTTATACTTGCTTTGCTACATGAAAGAAACCTTGCTGTGGCCCTTTTTGTGATACAAATGATCACCTGTTTAATCTGTAGTATTATAATAATATATAATAATAGTATATATAATATGTATATTTTCTTAAGTTCAGTCAAGCATTATTTGTACAGTTCAGAATAAGTCCTTCTTCTTTTCTTTCTTTTTAATAACAGTGTCCAATAGACACCAGGAAGCAACTAGCAGAGAATTTGGTAGTCGTAGGTGGCACTTCTATGTTGCCAGGATTTCTCCACAGATTGCTTGCAGAAATAAGGTATTTGGTAGAAAAACCAAAATATAAAAAAGTCCTTGGCACTAAGACGTTTCGAATTCATACTCCACCTGCAAAAGCTAATTGTGTGGCCTGGTTGGGAGGTAAGAATTTCACTTTTAAAATATAGTGATTATATAGTATTTGGTCTCTGAATGACACTATTAATGGATATATTAGACTAAATCATTCAGGGTTCAGAATTGCCCACTTTATAAATACAACTAACATTGACTTTTTCTTTCTTTCTTTTTTTTGAGACGGAGTCTCACTCTGTCACCAGGTTGGAGTGCAGTGCAGTGGTGCGATCTGGGCTCATTGCAAGCTTCGCCTCCTAGGTTCAAGCAGTTCTCCTGCCTCAGCCTCCCGCATATCTAGGACTACAGGCACGCACCACCATGCCCAGCTACTTTTTGTATTTTTGGTAGAGACGGGGTTTCACCATGTTGGCCAGGATGGTCTTGATCTCTTGACCTCGTGATCCACCCACCTTGGCCTCCCAAAATGCTGGGATTATAGGCATGAGCCACCACGCCCAGCTGACTTTTTCTTAAATTATATTAATTGTCAGAATTTTATATCTATTTCTCTTGGCATTTGCACTGTGATCTTAACTTCCTCATTTAGTTAAAGTCATCCCTCAAAATAGTGAAAGCTATGAATTTATTCCAGTGATGGATGCTACCTTTTTTTTTTTTTTTTTTTTTGAGGCAGAGTTTCATCCTTGTTGCCCGTCCAGCTGGAGTGCAATAACGCGATCTCAGCTCACTGCAACGTCCACCTCCCAGGCTCAAGCGATCCTCCTGCCTCCGCCTCCCTAGTAGCTGGGATTATAGGCACCCGCCACTACGCCTGGCTAATTTTTTTGTATCTTTAGTAGAGACAGGGTTTCTCCATGTTGGTCAGGCTGGTCTCAAACTTGTGACCTCAGGTGATCCGCCCGCCTCGGCCTCCCAAAGTGCTGGGATTACATGTGTGAGCCACCGTGCCCGGCTTACCATTTCTTAAAATGTTTATTTTAATGTCTTGCAAATTTAGTGAGCCACATATGAAAATTGGTCTCTTTATTTTATAACTGTATTTGTGACCGAGTTCATTAAATGTCTTAAGTAATGATGGTTTCACCGAAATAAGCAAATAACCTAATAAGTACAGTTGACCCTTGAACAACATGGGTTCGAATTATGTGGGGGGTCCATTGATATGCTGTTTTTAGGAAATATGTTGGAAAAATTTTTGAAGATTTGCAGCAATTTGAAAAACATAGACAAACCACGTAGCCTAGAAATATCAAAGAAATTAAGGAAAAGATATGTCATGAATGTATAAAAATATATGTGTAGATACTGGTCTGTTTATGTGTTAATTGACTATTCATGTTATTGGTAAGACTTCTCAGTCAACAGTAGACTATGGGTAGTTAAGTTTTGGGGGAGGCAAAAATTATACATGGATTTTTCAGCTGCTTGCGGGTCCACACCCCAATCCCTGCATTGTTCAAAGGTCAGCTGTAACTACTTTGAAGGGAGAAACAATAATGAATATGTACATTTATATACGTTCTGATATGTGTTTTATGATGCAGAGCTAGAAGGTATCAGGATTGTACATTCAGAGAGAAAAACAAAGTAGTGTGACATTTTAAAATGAATGTTACATTATTTCTTGTAAAATAGGATTTGGTAAAAATGTAGTTTTGATCTAGGACAAATTGAGTTAGTAATGGAATTGTTTTTAAAAGACTGCCTTGTGGGTCTTAATAAGGTCTTCAGTATAGAATGTTAGGACATTATGATGATGTTTATTGGGTTTTGCAGTACCATTTTATTTATTGATACATAACCTTAGTTGTGAGAGAGAAAACTCAGAATCTTATTGATTGTATTTACACAAAGTTGAAAATACCTTCCACTCCACTCTATCTAACTTGCTTTTAAATGCAATAATACTTGTTATCATGTTCACTCTTAACCTGCTAAAGGGCATTTCAATTAATCAAAAAAGGCAACAAAAAAAAAATTTTTGCCTTTAACACGGAGTTATGGCTTGCTCTGTTATTCAAAATATAAAATAAAGAATAGCTTGACTGGAATTACTTTGAAGATTGTGGCAATGCGTTGCTGAATTTTACCAATCCACTTTTGCCATATAGTGAAGTAGATGTATATGTACATAAAGTTTTCTAGAAAAAGTTTTCATTTTAGCTATAAAAAATATTTTTGTCACACAGGGGCTATTTTTGGAGCATTACAAGATATACTTGGGAGCCGTTCTGTTTCAAAGGAATATTATAATCAGACGGGCCGTATACCTGATTGGTGTTCTCTCAATAACCCACCTTTGGAAATGATGTTTGATGTTGGGAAAACTCAACCACCTCTGATGAAGAGAGCGTTTTCCACTGAGAAATAGAAGTTTGATTAAAAATCAGCCTTGCTTCATATTAAATATTTAACCAATTATAAGCAAATTGTACAGAGTATGTGGGATGTTTTGTTACAGAGGAGTATAGTAGAAGTGAAAGCATTCTGTGTTTACTCTTTGCATTAATATATAATTCTTTTGACTTTGTTTCTCTTGTGTACTGGTAACATGGTAGCTGGTGCTTACTGAAATCTGTTGTGTTAATATCAATAAAGTATAGTAAAGCAGTTTGATTTTGGAAGTTTGTTATGTGGCTTTTTTTTTTTTGAGACAGTCTCCTCTGTTGCCCAGGCTGGAGTGCAGTGGCTCTCTGCTCACTGCAAGCTCCGCCTCCCAGGTCCACGCCATTCTCCTGCCTCAGCCTTCTGAGTATCTGGATTACAGGCACCAAATTACAGGCGCCCGCCACCATGCCCAGCTAATTTTTTGTGTATTTAGTAGAGACGGGTTTTCACCATGTTAGCCAGGATGGTCTCGATCTCCTGAACTCGTGATCCACCCGCCTCGGCCTCCCAAAGTGCTGGGATTACAGGTATGAGCCACCGTACCCAGCCTATGTGGCTTGTTTTTCAAAAAGAAGAGTATTTCTCCACAGTTCACATAACCTGTTCTGGGCTCATTAATTTTATTTCCAGCAGTTACTCCATTTAAAGCATAAATAATGTTAATAATGTTAACCATTACCAGTTATTTCAAATACTAACATGGGTCCATTTAAAAAAATTATTTATTTTGGTGCTTGGGTGTCCATATTATAATAATGTTGTTTTTCCAGAAATATATTTGATCTTTGGACTGAGAATGTTTGGTAACATGGTCAAGCATTTGTTAAAGTGTGGAAACGTTCACTTTTTAACTTCACCATTTTTTTTATGAGCAATTCTACATTTCTAAGAAAAAAGATACTTCATTTTTATATAAGGTTACAACTGCTTTGTAAAAATGTATTCACAATGCCATTAATCTTTGTGTTTGTGCTTTATATCTTCTCAGGGCAGAGGTTCTTTGAAATATGTACTCAGTCATTTAACTTTTTATTTTATTTTTTCATTTGTTTTTAATGAACTACCTCTTGTTGAAATTTTGTTGGCTTCATTCTTTTGGGATACCTGTCTCCTCTAGCCCTACCACTCTTCCATAGCACTCTTTCCCTAAGCACAGTAATTGGGGCACTTCTAACTTTTACCTTGTAATCGTTTCAACAGAGGTTTTATCTTCTTTTCTGGAATATAAGCTCCATTAGAACGAGGCTTGTCTATTTCTTAACTGTGAACCCTCCGAGGAGGATTGCCAGGAATAGATACACTATTAATTGCCAATTGGATGGATTTACTATTTTGTTAACATTCTCTCTTTTTTCAGTAAACATGAACTTTACATTTATATTGACCTCATCTTTTGTTGAACTTAGATTATTTATGAGAAGTTTTCATCATTGAATAATATCAAAAACAGGATCTGTGACTGAAATAGAGCTTTAAAACTAGCTATAAAGTAGCAGACAACTAGTGGCTGAAGTTAAGGAATGTAGCCCTCTGTTATGGGTTGAATTATGCCCCTCAAAAAGATAGGTTGATGTCCCAACCCCTGTACCTTGTGAACGTGACCTTATTTGGAAATAGAGTTGCAGATGTAGTCAAATTAAGATGTGATCATTAGGGTGATGCCCTGATCCAGTAAGACTGGTGTCTTTGTAAGAAGAGGAAGCCAGTTGTGGTGGTCCATCCCTGTAATCCCAGCACTTTGGGAGGCTGAGGCAGGTGGATCACTTGAGGTCAGGAGTTTGAGACCAGCCTGGCCAACATGGTGAAACCCCATGTCTACCACAAATACAAAAATTAGTCAGGTATGGTCGTGCATGCCTGTAATCCCAGCTACTCTGGAGGCTGAGGCAGGAGAATTGCTTGAACCCGGGAGGTGGAGGGTGCAGTGAGCCAAGATCACGCCACTGCACCCCAGCCTGGGTGACAGAGTGAGACCCTGTCTCAAAAAACAAACAAACAAACAAAAAAACCTAAGGAAAGGCATGCCTGACATATTCCAGGATTGATAAGGAGGCCAATTTGGCTCATGTAGAGTGAGCAAGGAGAAGAAAAGCAGTAGTAGATGGGGGAGTGGGGGTATATCATATAAGGATACATCTTACTGAGTTAAACAGCGTACCCTTGGAGTGTTTTGAGTGGAAAATTGACAAGATCTGGCTTGTTTAAACCGGATTATTCTGGATGTTGTGTTAAGAATAGAGTTTAAAGAGACAAATTGAAGCAGGAAAATCAGTTAAGAAACCATTGCAGTAATCTCAGTGAGATGATGTTTTTTAAGCCAGGGTGCTAGCAGTAAAGATGAGAACTGCTGGATTCTGGATACATGGAAGGTAGACCAACAGGATTTCCTGATAGATCTTACGTGGATGTTTCAGTTACCTATTGCTATGTAACAAACTTCTAAAAGTTAATGGCTTAAAACAATATGAATCCTATTTGCTTATGGTGTTGTGGGTCAGAATTCAGGCAAGACTCAGGTGAGCAGTTCTGTTCCATGTGGTATGAGCTGGAGATAGCCACCTGGCTGTATTTAATTGGTGTGCTGGGGTGGAAGGTCTAGGACAGCCTTGTTTACAAGTCTCAGTGTCAGTGCTCTCTCCATGCTTTCTCTGTCTTCCACATGCTTCTCTCCATGTGGCTGGCTTAGGCTCCCTCAGCATGGTGGTCTCAGGATACTGATTTATTACTTGGCAGCTTGGATCCAAACCCCATTGTGTTGAGTTCTCCTCAAGACACTTTGCATCGTGCTTTCTGTTGTCCTATTAGCCAAAGTTAGTCACATGGCCAAGCTCACAGTCAATATGGCAGGGGAATATTGAAAGACACTTTCACAATGGGGTTGGAGAGATAGGAATCAATATTTCCAGTGTTTTTCATCCATGCATCTAGAAGGATGGTGTTACCGTTAGTGGGGGAAAAAAGAAAAATTACAAGAGAAACAAGTTTTGGGGCAAAGATCAAGAGTTTTTATACATGTTTAGTGTGAGTTATCTACCACACATCCAAATGGATATAGACATTTGACATTTAAGAGAGAGATCTGGGCTCTCTTAAAAGTTGAATCAGCCGGGAACGGTGGCTCACGCCTGTAATCCCAACACTTTGGGAGGCCGAGGAGGGCGGATTACCCGAGGTCAGGAGTTTGAGACCAGTCTGACCAATATGGTGAAATCCCGTCTCTAGTAAAAATACAAAAATTAGCCGGGTGTGGTGGGGGGTGCCTGTAGTCCCAGCTATTCGGGTGGTTGAGACAGGAGAATTGCTTGAACCCGGGAGGCAGCAGTTTCAGTGAGCCGAGATCATGCCACTGCACTCCAGCCTGGGTGACAGAGTGAGACTCCGTCTCAAAAGAAAAAAAAGTTGTGAATCATCAGCAAGTATCTGGTATTTAAAACTGAGATCACCAAGTGCATGAATGTGGATAGAGAAGAGGAACAAGGGCTCACCCATCCCCAAGCACTCCCAAGTGAAGAGATAGGAGAGAAAGGAAGTAGCTGGCGAGATAGGGGAGAAAACAAGAGAGCATTAGTGTCCTGGAAGCCAAAGGGGAGATGTGGATCCAGCATGGAGTGATCAAATTTGTAATAAATTTCTGATAGTCCAAGTAAATTAGGCCTTGCAATTAATTTGATATTGGGGAGATGAATGATGACCTTTTCATGTACAGTTTAGTAAACTAGTGGGGTGTACCGAGAGGGGCAGGAAGTCATAACTAGGGTGGGTTGAGAAGAGCAAGAAGTAGTGCCTGACATCTGAGAACTAATCTAACACAGGTAAGCCTCAATGCTATTACAGATTGATATGACGCTTTCAGCAAACTATGCTTTTCTTCTGTTTTTCACATAACATACACTTCAGACAAGTTGGTCACTGTGCAACTCAAAACACCAAACATCCCTCTTGCTAAAGGAGTGACTTACTTTGTTTCACCTTTAATCCCTCCTTTAGTATGCCATCCTTACAGATTTCAGATCCTAGAATTGCCCTGGTTTTCTGATAGCACACAATTCAGAACAAGCCCCTACTTACTTAGACCCTCCCCCAAATTACCCAACAAAAGCCAAGATCCTATAATCACCATCTTACTGAATCACCCCACACTTCTCCCTTGTTGCCATGAGTAATAAACTAAACGTATTTGACAACAGGTGTGGGGGTTTTCTGTTTTGTTTATTTTATTTTTTTATTTTATTTTATTTTATTATTTTATTTTTTGGTCTATGGCTGAAGGACATTGTCAGGGTTAAGAGGTGGTAGGGAGGGGAAATGAGCTTAGGCAAAAGGGGATGGGCTTTTGCTACAAAGGGGAACAGAGAAATAGAATGGCAGCCTGTGAGGAAACTAGGTTGAAGTTTTTAAGATAAATAACAGCATGTTTGTGTGTTGAACGGAAAAATCAAGAAAGGAGAAAAATTGATCCTTTAGTGGAGAGCTGGGGGATGACACATGGAGGGTACAGGATCCAGTGCTTTAGATAGGATTGGCTTCAGGTATGAAGGAGCATAAACCGTTCGCCTATGTGTTCTGGTGGGTGAGATCCTGGAACGTGTCTGGCTGTGGTGGTTCGAGTGGGCGAGGACGTTCTGATGACTTCACAGTTCTCAGTGCAAAGGGGAGAAGGCGGAAACCTTTCTTCCCTCACATATCCAGTTGCCTATCCAAGTTTTCACATCTCAGTTGTTTTGTACGTCTTCAAAGAGCCTTTACTAGAATCTTAATTTCCTAGTATCCATCCCCAAGAAGAATGGAAGAAAACTTGATGTGTGCACTGGTGGTATAAATCTCACTACAGAAAGAACTATTTTTCACTATATATTTCTTCAGGGATAGACTCCATATTGAGTGGAGGAAAAAGAAGGACACAGAGAGAGAGAGAGAGAGAGAGAGAGAGAGAGAGAGAGACAGAGAAGGATAAATTGGTTCTTTTTCTTCGGAGTCCTCAGGTGCCTCCAAATGTTTTTACATCCGGTCTCTTAAATTTTAGAAAAGCAGCCAAAATGTGGCGCTCATAAGTTTGTTAAGATAACAATTAAAACTGCCCTCTACCACCAACTATCCAAGTATGCATAGTAACACAAAAAACTAGTCTTCAACAGTGGGCATGTGGTTCCCTGTGTGTTTTAAAGAGAACACGGGGAGGGGACATGTGATTTCAATTGCACAAGCACAATTTGTGACCTGTTTCGTTTACAAAAGGAGAACTTTTTACTGGAGAATCTGGTTAATACTGAAAGTGTTTAAATTAATTCGGCTTAAGAACTCTGTAGCTCAGGTGCTTTAGAGAAAGCATGTAAGTTTCAGAGGAAAAACTTCAAACCGCGCCCAACGTGGGGCTCGAACCCACGACCCTGGGATTAAGAGTCCCATGCTCTACCGACTGAGCTAGCCGGGCGCCTGGCACAGCGGTTTGCATTTCTATCTCTTGAGGAGTATTTTAACTACATGGTTCGCTCCTCCCCGTAGTTTCTTTTCTAAACAAATGTATAACATACTGTTAGATCGGCACTTCAGAATTATTATTTTTTAAGAGTGTTCTAAATATTTAATTGTACTTAGATTTAAGAATGTTTGTATATGTATCCAAAGATCATTGAAAACTTATGCGAGTCTTATTACAGAGTCATTGAATCTTTTAAACAAAGTGTTTAAAAATATTTACCAACCAATATGTTTTGTTTACATAAATACATATCAAGGCCATCCAACTTCCATCAAATGGCATACCGGATTCCTACATGTTTGGGCTCCGCATTTGAAGAAACAAAGTCCGATCTCTGAGAGGTTAGTTTCCCTGAACAACCGCGGGGCTTAGCTATTTTCTTTAGTATGGTCTGATGAAGGAGAGTTAAATTCAGAAAAGGAGTCTTCGGGTCAATTAACATAAGGTCTCTTTCGAGTAATTGTCTGACAATGAGCGAGCGATAGGACGTTTGGAGGGTGCTATTATTCTCCTCAAACGACAGAAGCTGGGAGGAAAGAATTACAGTCTCTAAATCTAATGGTAAAGAATGTGAACTCTTAAGAGGCAAAGGGTCAGAAACCTGATTTTAACCAAATTACCATAGGAGATACTGGAATAATGTCATATGGAAATATATATATTCTGAAATGATGGTGAACCTTTCTAGGTAAGAAATTCTGGCCGGGCGTGGGACGCCTATAATTCCAGCACTTTGGGTGGCGGAGGCAGGCAGATCACGAGGTCAGGAGTTCAAGACCAGCCTAGCCCCAGCTCCTGTCTCTACTAAAAATACAAAAAATTAGCCGGGAGTGGTGGCCGACACCTGTAATCCCAGCTAGTCGGGAGGCTGAGGCGACAGTGCGGGACTCCATCTCAAAAAAAAAAAAAAAAAAAAAAAATTCTTCTAATTTCTGTGATAATGGAGAGGGATGTGGTGTTTATACTACTGCTTAGCAGTGCAAGTTAAAGACCCAATTTGTAAACCTGAAAATAACAAATAATTCTTACGATAGTATCCCCAAAGCACAGTATTTGGAAGCTAGATATATTGGGCATCACATTTCCTGAGGTATTCAATTTAAAAATAATAAGATACGTCATAAAATAGTATACATTTGGAGTTGTCTTGCTCTGTCGCCCAGGCTGGAGTGCAGTGGCATGATCTCGGCTCACTACAACCTCTGCCTGCAGGGTTCAAGCGATTATCCTGCCTCAGCCTCCCAAGTAACTGGGATTACAGGAACCCGCCATCATGCCTGGCTAATTTTTGTAGGGACGGGGATTCACCATGTTGGCCAGGCTGGTCTTGAACTCCTGATCTCAGGCGATCCACCCGCCTAGGCTTCCCAATGGGCTGGGATTACAGACATGGGCCACCACGCCTGGCCTTTTTTTCTTTTTTCTGTTTTTGAGAAGGACTCTGGCTGGGTGCGATCTCAGCTCATGGCAACCTCTGCCTCCTGGGTTCAAGCAATTCTCCTGCCTCTGCCTCAGCCTCAGCCTGCGGAGTAGCTGGGACTACAGGCATGCACTACCAAGCCCAGCTAATTTTTGTATTTTCAGTAGAGACGGGGTTTCATCATGTTGGTCAGGCTGGTCTCGAACTCCTGACATCAGGTGACCCACCTGCCTTGGCCGCCCAAAGTGCTGGGATTACAGGCATGAGCCACTGCGCCCAGACGAAGGAGCCCCCAAATTCTTAATTATTAATAAATATTGAGTGCACTAGGTGCTCAAATAGTGTTTATCACACACAGGTAATGATGTTAATTAAAAGATTAACTGGATACCTAAACAAGCTTTGAGTACTTATGGTTTACCTCCAAGGCCAACCCTTCTGCAACTATTAACCTTCAGCTTTCTTCACCCCTTTCTTGAATTATCGTGGTCTAAATTGGAACTCCCCAGGAAAGAATTGCAACTAGAGGCCAGGTGCAGAGGCTCACGCCTGTAATCCCAGAATTTTGGAAGGCCAAGGAGGGCGAATCACCTGAGGTCAGGAGTGTGCGCTCAGCCTGGCCAACATGGTGAAACCCGATCTCTACTAAAAATACAAAAATTAGCCGGGCATGGTGGTGCACACCTGTAATCGCAGCTACGTGGGCTGTTGAGGCAGAAGAATCGCTTGAACCCCGGGGGTCAGAGGTTGCAGTGAGCAGAGACCAAGCCACTGCACTCCAGCCTGGGTGACAGAGCAAGATTCAGTCTCAAAAAAAAAAAAAAAAAAAAAAAAAAAAAAAGAATTACAACTGGAATGTTTTAACGAGGGTTAGGTAAATTAAGTGGCTAGTCTTCCCAGTAATTCAAGTCCTTTTATCTATCAATTTGTTCAAAAATAAAAACATCAATTGTAATGCTTCATTAGCAGGAAAAAGCAATTGAAATTCCTTTTTTCCCCTTACTTTCTATATCCAATTCTGCAAACCCTATGTCTTGGCCCATATTCTGCTGCTATAACAGAATACCACAGACTAGGTAATTCACAAATAAGAAAAGTTTATTTGGCTCATGGTTTTAGAAGTTCAAGAGTGTGGCACTGACATCTGGCAAGGGCCTTGTGCTGTATTATCCCATGACAAAGGATCAGAAGAGCAAGCGAATATGTGAGACAGAGAGCTGAAATCCAGTGAAATTCATCCTTGTATTAGGAACCCACTCCCAAGATAACTAACCCATTCTAGAAATGACATTCATCCATAGTGCCCTCATGACCTAATCACCTCTTACAGGCCCCACATGGCAATACCATTACATTGGCAATTAAATTTCGACACGTGTTTTGAAGGGGCCATTCAAACCATAGCACCCTATACATCTGAAATCCATCCACACATTTCCACCTCCACTGCCACCACTTTAGTCCAAATCACTCTCCATTACTGCTAGCTCACAAAAGAGCAATAACTTTCCAACTAGTATTCCTGTTTCTCTTCTTTTCCCTTAGCTATCAGAAATAAGAGCTCATTTACTGATTTAAATCAAATCATATAATTCTCCTGCTTTAAAAACCCCTGATAACCTCACAGTAGAAAACCAGTAATAAATGTGAAAGGAATGACAGAATTAGAAAATCACCATTCGGCAACCATTGTAATAATCAATTCAAACAAGAATCATCAGATATTAGAATTAATGACTGAAATGTTGAGGCGTAAACAGGATGTGTACATATTTTCAAAGTATTTCCTCACAAGATACTAATTACAAAGGTAAAAATAGAAACATTATCAGGGATAAATCTTCAGCCAGTGATCAAAGTTAACATTATCAGCAATAAAACAACTAACATCATGTCCCTCCTAATATAATGCTCTGACATGAATGAATACAAGGTCATTTCTGTAGTATTCCTGCCACAAATGCATCACTTGAATCAAATAACAACAAAAACATCAAACCTAACTTAAGGAATATTCTACAAAATAAATGGTTTGTATTCTTCGAAAATGTTCATGCCATGAAAACTGAAGAAATACTGCTGGGCGCAGTGGCTCACGCCTGTAATCCCAGCACTTTGGGAGGCCGAGGCGGGTGGATCACAAGGTCAGGAGATCGAGACCATCGTGGCTAACACGGTAAAACCCCGTCTCTACTAAAAAATACAAAAAATTAACTGGGCGTGGTGGCGGACGCCTGTGGTCCCAGCTACTCCGGAGGCTGAGGGAGGAGAATGGCGTGAACCCTGGAGGCGGAGCTTGCAGTGCGCGGAGATCGCGCCACTGCATTTCAGCCTGGGCGACAGAGCGAGACTCTGTCTCAAAAAAAAAAAAAAAAAAGCAGAAAGTTGATCATAGTATTGCTAGTTTTCTGATTTTCACAATAATACTGTGTCTATGTAAAATAATGTTCCTGTGTTGGGGGAAAATACACACTGACGTATTAATATTTAGGAGTAAAAAATTGCTGATGCCCTATTTACAATGGGATTAAAATTCAAACCACTTTAAGATTTGGTCTCATGTGCACTTGTTCTCTTCCTGTCACTCTTCCCCACTTAATGAGGGGTCACTCTGACGTGACAGTTCCTAGCGCAAGCCAAGTTTTTTACTGTTCCCTAAACCACTGTTTTGTTACCCTATTTTAGTTTAAATATTACTCACTTAGAAAGTCATTCCCTGAGCACACTGCCTTAAGTTAGTACCTCCATTGTCTATTAAAGCACTCTTCCTTCTATTTTGCTTACTTCTTGTTATCTATTTCTTTCTACTGAATGTAAATTCCATTAGAAATGCTGGTATGTTCTGTTTACGGCTTTTTCTTGAACACGTGGAATATATTAACGCTCAATAAATATCTTTAATCAGACTTATCTTTAACTCTACCAAAAAGCGTTATACTCATAGAAAGAGCACTAATACTTGTGTAAAATTCCAAGCTGAATTCAAAGACGATACCCTTGAAGCGAAACTTCCCGAGAGCCTGGCATAAGAAGGTGAGGGGGATGCCATCAAGATTCTGGGTCAGGATGGGGACGCGGAGAAGGACAGGTTACTTCGCCCCTACTGCTTTTTCTATTCTTTGTGAGTATACGAACATCTCTCCCTTTTGCTTAAAGAAAGAATACAGTGACGAGAAGGGAATAATAATATAAAAAGATAAATAATAATTCCTAGGAAAGGAATACAGCAGCTTCTCAGAGAAAACGACGCCAAAAAGCTCAAAGTACGGGAACTGAAGGCGGAGCCTTTGCTTTCCCCAACCCCGCCTCCATTGCTTCTGAACATGCGCGCCGCCAGCCTCTCGCGTACCGCTTCTTTCCCACAATACCCCTGGTTCTGGGGGCCGGAGCCGCGGAACGAGCCACAGAGAAAAAGGTTATTGGTTGGCCGTGCAGCCAATGAGCGGGTCTGTTACTAGTTTGCGGCATCCTGTGGTGTAGGGGAAGCGCTCTAGGCCTGGAATCCTTACGAGTCCCGTTGGGTTTAGCACGATGAGCTCAATCGGCACCGGGGTGAGTTCGCTGTCTCTGGGTGTGATAGTTTAACCTAAGGATTGGGGTTGAAGGGAACTCGGACAGACCACATGGGTTTCGCGGACCCTGGGTGCTCTGAGACCGCCTTCGGCTGGGTGGGCCACTTGCAGCTGTTTGGAGACCGGTCGTCTTTATCCCCTATATGCTAGGCCTGCGTCTCAGGTGACCATGACTCCTGAAGCTTTTCAGCCCAGGTGTAGCCGGCTTGGCGTCGCCGCAGTGAGGTTTGGAGCAGCTTTGGATTGCTGAGTCACTTTCTTCAGCCACTTAGGGAAACCGAAAGTGGAAACTCGTGGGGCTTGAAATAGTGTGTGCTCTTGAGAACCACCGAGGCAGTGAGATTTGGGATTCCACGGTCTGGAGATCGTGCTTTCTGTGGACTGCGTTTGCAGTTCCCAGGTTGCTGCTGATTCACGGGCCTTCTCTGTCTTTAAGTGTGCTAAAGAGTCACTGGAAACCCTGTCGGAACAGAACTAATAATAAAAATGATCTGAATAACTAAATCTGATGAATCCTTCAGTTTTTCCTTTGTCCTTGTTTTTCCTATACAAAGTACCTAACAGCACTTGTAGGCATTTATTCCGTAAACGTTTAAATGGTTACTTAGGAACTTAACAGCTTCAGGCTTTTGATAGACTGTTGAGGATTTTGCAGTGGGGCTTGTTAACTTGTTTGGCTTTCCTTTGTTAAACGTATGTATATGTGCAGTTTACTCCTTTTATGTACTTCTCTATATAGAAAATACAGTTTCTACAAGATTTATTGGTTATTTGCACTAGAGTTACTGAATACTTTCTCAGTTCCTCAATTTCTACTTAACAAGATTCTCATGCTCAGCCTTAAGTTCAAGTACTAGTGTTCTAAATTTAATAATAGGCAATTTATGTCTGGAATGGTTTAATCCATTCGGTTATGAATGCTAAAGTTCTGCCATACTTTTCTTAGATAAATGCTCAATAATCTTGTAGCAAACTGACTTTGCAATTATATTATTACCTTCAATTAATAGTATTTCATTCTACAAACCTTTTAAAGAATACTTGATAATATAACCATGTGGGATATTTTAGTAGCAATGGTAGCGTTAATGATCTGGGTTTAACAGATCAGGAAACAGACTCAGAAAGTACCACTGTTGAAGGCTTATCTTCTGTATTCATTTCTCCCAAGAACTCCAGATATGAATAATTGTTTGTCTGCTTGACATGTCTGTCCATTTGATAGTTTATTTTGTACTGCATGTCAAAGTAGAGCTCTGGGTTTTCTCCTTACCTTGCCATTTTGCATCTACTACAGTCTTCAGCTCAGTGAATGGTCATATGAAAACATCTGTGATTCATCTTTAATTCCTTTTTTTACTTCCAGAACCAACGCTTTAGCAAGTTTATTTTTTTATTTTTTATTTTTTGAGATGGAGTCTTGCTCTGTCGCCAGGCTGGAGTGCAGTGGCACGATCTTGGCTCACTGCAACCTCCGCTTCCCAGTTGAAGCAATTCTCCTGTCTCAGCCTCTCGAGTAGCTGGGACTACAGGTGCACACCACCACGCCCAGCTAATTTTTGTATTTTTAGAAGAGACGAGGTTTCACCATGTTGGCCAGGATGGTCTTGATCTCTTGACCTCGTGATCAGCCTGCCTCGACCTCCCAAAGTGCTGGGATTACAGGAATGAGCCATCACGCCAGGCCTCGCAAGTTTATTTTTATTATTTTTATTTTTTTTCTATACTCTGAAAAAGTATTCCCTTCTACCTCTTCTCTCGTCTAAGCTAGTACCACTATCTTTGGAACACCTTATCTTTGCTTCTGTTGTTCCCTCTAGAATTCATTTTCCACATAAAGCCAGAATGATGTTTTTTAAAATGTAGATCATACCACTCCCGCTGCTTAAATTCCTCGTTGCATTTAGAATAAAATACAAAGTCCTTATTCCAGCCTGGAAGACCCAACATAATTTGACCCTCAGCTACCTCACGTTGTAACACAGTCTACTCTTCTTTCTGCTGCTTACAGTGGTCGGGACACAGTGACCTTACTTCTGTTTCTTGACTGTGGTAGCCTTATTTCTACCCTAAGATCTTTGTGCCAAATGCCAAGAAGGCTCTTCCTTCATATCTTAAATGGCTAGCTTCTTGTCATTTAGGTTTGACTCAGCCTAAATACTCCTGCCCCAGAAGGCCTTCCCTGATGATGGAGTCTGTAGTAGTTCCTTCCATTGCTTTAGTCTTTTATTTTCATCTTAGTGCCTTTTCTGATTTACTGCTGTATCTCTAGCACCTAGATTCATGTCTGATTTGAAATTGAAGGACTTAATGAATGAGTGATCACCTTTGTATTCCATGTAGTGGACTAACATAATAGATACTCATTATGTGCTTGGTGAATGCCAAATGATTTGTTTGAAGTCTTTTAGTTTGTTAACTGCAGAGTTATGGTTACAAATTTAAATGTTCAGGCCGGGCGCGGTGGCTCAAGCCTGTAATCCCAGCACTTTGGGAGGCCGAGACGGGCGGATCACGAGGTCAGGAGATCAAGACCATCCTGGCTAACACGGTGAAACCCTGTCTCTACTAAAAAATACAAAAAAAACTAGCCGGGTGAGGTGGCGGGCGCCTGTAGTCCCAGCTACTCCGGAGGCTGAGGCAGGAGAATAGTGTGAACCCGGGAAGTGGAGCTTGCAGTGAGCTGAGATCCGGCCACTGCACTCCAGCCTGGGCGACAGAGCAAGACTCCGTCTCAAAAAAAAAAAAAAAAAAAAAAAAAAACAAATTTAAATGTTCAAACTCCAGTGGTGGTTCTACTGCCCCATATTAATCTTTTTCAAAAATGAGTTTTGTAATCTGTGTGAAAAGTGTTCTGACTTCATCTGGGACTTGTATCCATTACTCTTCAATAGCTGAAATCTAAGGTACATAGCTTTACCTTAGCTACTGTTGCTGCTCTGACAAGTTTCCCTTTCCATTCTTGAAAGCAAGGTCTTTGTTGGGATATAACATGTTCCTGATGCTTAAGCCATTTAGAGGGGAAGAAACTGTATGGTCATTACTGCCAAAGATACAAGCTTACTGTTGCCTTTTCTCCTTAAGTATGACCTGTCAGCCTCTACATTCTCTCCCGATGGAAGAGTTTTTCAAGTTGAATATGCTATGAAGGCTGTGGAAAATAGTAGGTAAGAAACATTTAACCAGGTATTACATGTCTCCTTTTATTTTGTATATTTTTGGTGATTAGGCTTTGTTATGTTACTTTGGTACAAATTAGTATATGTCCCCAAATCTCTATTCATTTCTAGATCTCTTTCTAGGCCAGATGTTTTCCATGAACCCCAGTCCTATATTTCTCGTTGATTCCAGGATTATCCACTTAGATTATCCATGTTGCAGAGTATATAAAATCACATTCATTATCATCTTTTTGTTTTCCATTTTCAAATTCTTGATTTGTATCATAGGCTTCCTTGGCCATTAGGTTTGTGACCTTGTTATTTTTTATGTCTCATACATCTTGTGTTTTAAATGTCTTTTGCAGTTAGTCACATGTTCGATTCAGCAAAGATTTTTTCTATGTCTGTTTCTCTTTTGAGACTTGAGTCGCACTCTGTCACCTAGGCTAGAGTGCAGTGGTACGGTCTTGGCTCACTGCAACCTCTGCCTCCTGGGTTCAAGTGATTCTCTTGCCTCAGCCTCCCCAGTAGCTGGGATTACAGGCATGTGCCACCATGCCCGGATAATTTTTGCATTTTTAGTAGAGACGGGGTTTCGCCATGTTGGCCAGGCTGGTCTCAAACTCCTGGTCTCAAGTGATCCGCTTGCCTTGCACTCCCAAAGAGTAGCCCCAGTCCTATATTTCTCATGATTACAAAGAGCTGGGATTACAGGTGTGAGCCACCACGACCAGCCTAAATATCATTTTTAAAAAGTCAGATTTATGCAAAGATGAAATATTTTTAAAAGTTGAAACCTTAAAAACAAATGTGTTTTTTTCCTGAGTGAAGAAAAAATGCAGCTGGGTGTGGTGGCTCACTTCTGTAATCCCAGCACTTTGGGAAGCTGAGGGGGGCAGATCACCTGAGGTCAGGAGTTCAAGACCAGCCTGGCCAACATGGTAAAACCCTGTGTCTACTAAAAAATAAAAAAATAAAAAAATTAGCCGGGCATGATGGCACACGCCTGTAGTTTCAGCTACTTGGGAGGCTGAGGCAGGAGAATCGCTTGAACATGGCAGATGGATGTTGCATTGAGGCAAGATTGCACCACTGCACTCTAGCCTAAGCAACAGAGACTGTCTCAAAAAGAGAAAAAGTGAGGAAAGTGCTTTTTTTTCTTTTTCTTTTTATAATGAGACATAGTTTCGCTCTTATTGCCCAGGCTGGAGTGTAACGGCGCGATCTTGGCTCACTGCAACCTCCACCTCCTGGGTTCAAGCAGTTCTGCTTCAGCCTCCCGAGTAGCTGGGATTACAGGCATGCACCGCCACACCCAGCTAATTTTTGTGTTTTTAGTAGAAACAGGGTTTCTCCATGTTGGTCAGGCTGGTCTCGAACTCCCAATCTCAGGTGACCCACCTGCCTCGGCCTCCTGAAGTGCTGGGATTATAGGCATGAGCCACCGTGCCCAGCCTAAAAGTTCTTCTTTTTAACAATCTATGTAACCTGTCTTTGTTACACCAAAACTGAACAAATAATAGTTTCTTATTAAAAAAAAAATTATTTATTTTGAAAAAGAGACATGGTCTCACTGTGTTGCCTCAGTTGGTCTTGAACTTTTGAGCTCAAGTAATCCTCCTGCCTTGGCCTCCCAAAGTGATGGGATTACAGGCGTGAGCCACTGCGCCCAGCCTGTTATTCCTTTTTTTTTAAAAAAAACTTTTTTTAGGGGCAGAACATAGGATCTTGCTTTGTCAGCCAGGCTGCAGTGCAGTGGTGTGATTACAGCTCACTGCAGACTCAACCTCCTGGTCTCGAGCTATTCTCCTGCCTCAGCCCCACAAGGTAGTTGGGACTGCAAGCATGTGCCACCATGCCTGGCTAATTTTTTGTAGAGACAGGGTTTCACCATGTGGCCCAGGCTGGTCTCAAACTCCTGAGCTCAAGTGATCCACCTGCCTAGGCCTCCCAAAGTGCTGGGATTATAGGTGTGAGCCACTGCACCCAGCCGAAGTCTTTGAATTCTTTTGAAAATAATTGACTTTGAAGACTGCCTGAGAGGATCTCAGAGATTTCCAGATTTTCAAGAATGTTTTAAACATTGAGGAAGATGTTGAGTTGAGATAATTAAGACAGGCTTCCTGCTGAGCGTGAGCCACGCCTGTAATCCTAGCACTTTGGGAGGCTGAGGCAGGTGGATTGCCTGAGCTCAGGAGTTCGAGACCAGCCTGGGCAACACGGTGAAACCCCGTTTCTACTGAAAATACAAACTATTAGCTGGGTGTGGCGGTGTGCTCCTGTAATCCCAGCTACTTGGGAGTTTGAGACAGGAGAATCACTTGAACCCGGGAGGTGGAGGTTGCAGTGAGCCAAGATCGCGCCACTGCACTCCAGCCGGGGAGACAGAGTGAGACTCCATCTCCAAAAAAAAAAGTGACAGGGTTTCAAAATGTTGGCCAGATGGGTCTTGAACTCTTGGCCTCAGGCAATCCTCTCACTTGGGCCTTCCAAAATCTTGAGGTTACATTCTGACCTGTAGAGCTTGAGTTCAAGTAAGTTTGCAAACCTTTTGGGGAAATTCATTTAAATTAGCAGTGGTAAAGAGGAAATGTATTCTAGCATCCAGGATAACCTCAAAGACATGGAATCAAAAATGAACATGAGGTGTTTGAAGGTTGACACAGGTAACTTCAGTACAGAATTTATAACAGGAAATTGAATATGCTCAGGGGGCTCTGCCAGACTCTTGGGAGTTTAAACTTGCAAGGGGAGCCATGGAAGAGACCTAAAGTGTTGGGGAAGGAGTGTCAGCAATTCTTAGAAAATTTGTTGTGTGCATCTGTTCATTTTTCTGGGAAGAAATGCCATAGTTTCATCAGATTTTAAGAGACCTGTGAATGACACAATTCTCCTGCTTTTTAGGTTGTGGATCCCTTTTTAGATTATGACTGGCAAAATGAAACAAAGCTAGCAATTAGGCTGGTCTTTAGATAAAATAGGATTAGAGAAGTAGAAAAGATGCTGTAGTAATGTAGGCCTGAAATTATAAGGATCCCAATGCTGGTATAATTATTGTAAAGAAGTGGACATGAAGGAAATTTTGAAGAAAAAAAATTAATAGTAAATAGAAGCTCAACCTGGAGGATGTAGAGTTTGGTGATGCTGTTACCCAAAATTGAGAAGTTGTGCTGGTAGTCCCAGCTACTGAGGCTAAGGTGAGAGGATCACTTGAGCTCCAGACTTCAAGTCAAGCCTGGGCAGTATGGCAAGACTCCATTTCTTTAAAATAAAAAAAAGAAGAGAAAGTTGAGATAATTTTACCAGAAAACTGTACAATCAAGCATTGCTTATTTTGTCTCTATTGTTTCCAATCAGAACTACCTTTATCAAAAAGGAACAGAACAATAAAGTGTAACACATTTTCATCTTGAAATGGCAACATGTAATTTCTCCACATTTTACTTAAGAGGGTGTGTGTGTGTGTGTGTGTGTGTGTGTGTGTGTGTGTGTGTGAGACAGGGTCTCACCCTGTTGCATAGACTGGTGTGCAGTGGTGCAGTCTTGGCTCACAGCAGCCTCCACCTAACTAGGCTCAAGCAATCTCTCACCTCAGCCTCCCAGGAAGCTGGGACTACAGGCGTGTACCACCATGCCTGGTTAAGCCAGGTTTTGCCACGTTTCCCAGGCTGGTATTGGACTCCTGGGCTTCCGAGATCCTCCTGCCTCAGCATCCCAAAGTGCCGAGATTACAGGCGTGAGCCACCATGCCTGGCTTTAAGAGGTTATTTTAAGATCTTTTTATTTTAAACAGTTGTAGCAGAACATGTATTTCATTCTCTTATATACTTATTAGAAGCAATATGTTTATTATGGGAAAACTGGAAGAAAGAGATGAGCAAAAGGAAGAATAAATCATAATCCTTCTACCCAGAGCAATCACTGTTAACTTTTAAGTTTGTATCTAACCTGTCTTTTATATGTCTGTTATGTACCTTTTTTTTTTTTTTTTTTTTTTTTTTGTGAGACAGAGTCTCGCTCTGTCACCCAGCCTGGAGTGCAGTGACCGGATCTCAGCTCACTGCAAGCTCCGCCTCCCGGGTTCACGCCATTCTCCTGCCTCAGCCTCCCAAGTAGCTGGGACTACAGGCGCCCGCCACCTCACCTGGCTAGTTTTTTGTATTTCTTTAGTAGAGATGGGGTTTCACTGTGTTAGCCAGGATGGTCTCGATCTCCTGACCTCGTGATCCGCCTGTCTCGGCCTCCCAAAGTGCTGGGATTACAGGCTTGAGCCACCGTGCCTGGCGTTATGTACCATTTTTGATGGACATGAATTTATGTCATTTGTTTATAACGTAATTATCATAAGTCAGACACTGCGCCATATTGTGTTTCATTAGCATTTTTATACTTATATATTAATATATTTTTAGTCAAATGATGTACTAGATTCTGGAGGGAGGGTCACATGATATTTATATATGGATTTAATGTATTTATTACACTTTAGTGTGTTTTCTCTTCCTGGTTTTCAAATGTTTTAAGGTATTTGGCATGCCTTAAATGTTACTTACTTTGTTTTTTTTTTGTTAAACTTAAGTTTATGAAGTTTATTTTCAGTTAAAAAACTGATTTTCTTCTTGTTTCAGTACAGCTATTGGAATCAGATGCAAAGATGGTGTTGTCTTTGGGGTAGAAAAATTAGTCCTTTCTAAACTTTATGAAGAAGGTTCCAACAAACGACTTTTTAATGTTGATCGGCATGTTGGAATGGTAAGGTCATGTTTTAAAATGTTCCTTTTTGTCTTGTCCAGTTTCTTTTGAAGTAACTGATTGGAATAGATCACTGTGCAGTCACAAAAGTAATCAGAGCGCGTTACTGCATTGGTCCAGTTCACTGTCAAATAGAAAGGCAGTATTCTCATAACCTTATTAGTGATGGGGGAAAATCCAAGTTGCTGAAAGAAGAGCAGGAGAGGGAGAGGGCTGGGGAGTATCCATAGAAATGAGGTCTTGGCAGCACACATCACTGATGAAGGCATATGCTTGAGAGGTGAAGAATCTTTAGCTTTCTGTATCTCTTGTGGGGATCACTGTCACAGTAAAGATGCCATCAGATAGCAAACACCTTTATATGAGGTGGAACATCAGGAAAGGATGTTTAATGAAAAGGAAAAGTGAACACATCCATAATAGTTTCATAGGGCATCACTGAAATAAGTTATTCATGCAGTTGGTATCTAAGTTGTGAGGGACTAAATTGCAAGCCCAGCCATAAATACACTACTGGTATATACTGCAGTTACCCTATATAGATGGGAGACTTGGCTTAGTAAGAACCAATACCGGGGGGAAAAAAAAAAAAAGAATGAAATGATTCTAATCCTGCCACCTGAAAAGGAAAGGAAGGAAGGAGAATATTTGTATATTAGGTTCTATGCTGGGAGCTCTTTACATAAATTACCTTGTTTAATTTTGACAACCCAGTGAAGGTTATATCAATGTCATTTTGTTTCTTTTCTTTTTGGTTTGAGACAGAGTCTCTCTATGTCACCCAGGCTGGATTGCAGTGGTTGCCATCTCAACTCACTGCACTCTCTGCATCCTGGGTTCAAGCAATTTTCCTACCTCAGCCTCCCAAGTAGCTGGGACTATGGGTGCCTGCTACCATGCCCAGCTAATTTTTATGTTTTTAGTAGAGACGGGGTTTCACCATGTGGGCCAGGCTGGTCTTGAACTCCTGACCTCAAGTGATCCATCCGCCCGCCTCAGCATCCCAAAGTGCTGGGATTACAGGCGTGAGCCACTGCGCTCGGCCTAATGCCATTTTCACAGGTGAAAAAGTAGATGCACAGCTAGTAAAGAAAAGCTGGGATTCAAATTTGGGTCTGCGTGTTACTCCAGAGCCCTTTCTAAATGAAAAGACACCTTATATGACCCACATCGTGCAGCTGATAGCTTTCTTACATCTAAATGTTAATGTTACACACAAACACAAAAGGTACTGGTAAAGTATAACCAATAAACCATAAAGCTAATTTTTTTTCTTCTTCAAAGATTATTTTATCTCAATATTTTTCTCCTGAACAGATTTCTTTATTTTGCTGCAAATGACAGGATTTTGTTTTAATTAATTAATTAATTAATTTTTTTTTTCGAGACAGAGTCTCACTCTGTCGCCCAGGCTGGACTGCAGTGGCTGGATCTCAGCTCACTGCAAGCTCCGCCTCCCAGGTTTACGCCATTCTCCTGCCTCAGCCTCCCAAGTAGCTGGGACTACAGGCGCCCGCCACCTCGCCCGGCTAGCTTTTTGTGTTTTTTAGTAGAGATGAGGTTTCACCATGTTAGCCAGGATGGTCTCGATCTCCTGACCTCGTGATCCGCCCGTCTCGGCCTCCCAAAGTGCTGGGATTACAGGCTTGAGCCACCGCGCCCGGCCATATTTTAATTTATTTTTTGAGGTGGAGTCTCACTCTGTCGTCCAGGAAGGAGTGCAATGGTGCAATCTCAGCCCAGTGCAACCTCCGCCTCCTGGATTCAAGCAGTTCTCCTGCCTCAGCCTCGCCAGTAGCTAGGATTACAGACATACGCTGCCACACCCAGGTAATTTTTGTATTTTCAGTAGAGACGGGGTCTCACCATATTGGTCAGGCTGGTCTCGGACTGCTGACCTCAAGTGATCTACCCGCCTCTGCCTCCCAAAGTGCTGGGGTTATAGGCGTGAGCCACCACGCCCAGCCTAGCATTTTGTTCTTTTTAAAGGATGAACAGTATTCCATTATGTATATATACCTTTTCTTTTGACTTTTTTGTTGTTGTAGTACATATTTTTTTCGTTATCTGGGTACTAAGCCTAGGACCCAATAGTTATTTTTTCTGATCCTCTTCCTCCTCCCACCCTCCACCCTCAAGTAGGCCCCAATGTCTGTTGTTCCTGTCTTTGTATCTATGAATTCTCATCATTTAGCTTCCACTTATAAGAGAGAACATGTGGTTTTTGGTTTTCTGTTCTTGTGTTAGTTTGCTAAGAATCATGCTGAACAGATTTATTATTGCCAGTGAAACTGGTATGTTTTGATGAAATGTGCTAGATTGTAACCTAGCTAGTAGGAGGTGATCTTGTATTCTTTTATGTAATAGAAAAAGTTTATATTTTGAAAAAAATTATGCATAAATACACACACACACACACACGCAGGCCTTGCTCTGTTGCCCAGGCTTGAGTGCAGTGGCATGATCATAGCTCACTGCAGCCTTGTGCTCTTGGGCTCAAGTGATTCTCCTGCCTCAGCCTCCCAAGTAGCTGTGACTACAAGTGTGCTAGCACACCTGGATAACTTTTTGTTTGTTTTAAGAGATATGATCTTGCTGTGTTGCTCAGGCTGCTCTTGAACTCCTGGGCTCAAGCGATCCTCCTGCCTTAGCTTCCTGAGTTGCTGAGATTACAGGCATTAGCCAATGTGTCCGGCCAACATTAGACATTGAGGAGGGTTGGAGAAAATTAAGGCTTAATATCCTCCCTCCTTCCACAGTTGTCATCTTCAAGTGATTTGAGAATTACGTGACTTTACAGTAAGCTTTCTCTAAAGCAATAGAAGATTCTTTAAGTGGTATAACTTACTGGCATGGGTTACCTTGGGGAAGTTATTCTAAACACCCATTTCCTTGTCTGCAAAACAAGGGTGATAATAGTACTTCGCACATACAGTTGTGAGGTTAAAAATTATTATGTAAAATGCTTAACATGTAATGAGTGCTCAGTATCTCTTAGTAATTATTATTACTATTACTGGGTAGCATAGAAAAAAAGGCTTTTAAAGATTTTGATACCACTTTTAAATTCTGTAACTGTCCTAGGCTAGAGGGTTTCAAATTTGGTTGGTTTATGATACCATAAGTGTCCCAGTAGTTTTTCTCATGGCTTCTCTAGGCTAAAAATACCTAATGGTTTCGTTTTTAAGTATTTAGGTCCAAAGAACTTAGTGTTTACATCCTAAAAACTTAGCCATTTTTTAAAAAAATACACATATAGTGAAAAATATTTTTATTTAAAAATTAAAATGTTTTCTTTCATTTTAAGCAATCAACATTTCTAGTATGTACACTGTACAACTTCCCAACTTTGGATGCAGCCACTGTCATTTCCTGTCTCACACTGATTTTTGCACAGTACTTACTTTTTTTCATAGCAACCACTAACAGCCTAGCTTCTGAAAGATGTGAAGGCATTGAAAGGAATGTAGTAAAATGATCTAATGTTCAAATTGAACTACTTGGACATTTTTCTCCAAACTTAAAATATGCCACACTAGGCTGGGCGCAGTGGCTCACACTTGTAATCCCAGCACTTTAGAAGGCCAAGGCGGGCAGATCACCTGAGGTCGGAAGTTCAAGACTAGCCTGACCAACATGGAGAAACGCCGTCTCTATTACAAATAAAAAAATTAGCCGGGCTATGGTGGCACGCACCTGTAGTCCCAGGTACTTCGGAGGCTGAGGCAGGAAAATAGCTTGAACCCAGGAGACCGAAGTTGTGGTGAGCTGAGATTGCGCCACTGCACTCCAGCCTGGGCAACAAGAGCAAAACTCTGTCTCAAAAAAAGAAAACAGAAAAATATGCCACACTAACATGTGATTTCACTACAGTGTCTGAGGGCTTCTCGGCACATACACAGTAACTGCAGTTCTGTTTTTTGTTTGTTTCAGATTCTGAAATGTTTTAAATTTCAGATTTTTGGATTAGATATCCTCACCCTGTAATAACTTTAGAGAAAAGATCAAAATTGGGCCAGGCACGGTGGCTCACACCTGTAATCACAACATTTTGGGAGGCTGAGGCAAGCTGATCACCTGAGGTGAGCAGTTCAAGACCAGCCTGGCTAACATGGCAAAACCAAACTGTGTCTCTACTAAAAATACAAAAATTAGCCAATTCCAGCTGCAGGAGAATCCCTTGAACCTGGGAGGCAAAGGTTGCAGTGAGCCCAGATGGCGCCATTGCACTCCAGCCTAGGTGACACAATGAGACTGTCTCAAAAAAAAAAAAAAAAAAAAAAAGATGAAATCTGACCAAGACCCATGGTTTTTTTTCTTTATAATGAGGTAGTAAATCAGGGGAAGAGGATTTATGATAGAAGTAGTCCTGAATATTGGCTAGGCACGGTGGCTCACGCCTGTAATCCAAGCACTTTGGGAGGCCGAGGTGGGTGGATCACCAGGTCAGGA
The DNA here is from genome assembly GCF_002776525.5 of Piliocolobus tephrosceles. Classification (NCBI taxonomy): domain Eukaryota; kingdom Metazoa; phylum Chordata; class Mammalia; order Primates; family Cercopithecidae; genus Piliocolobus; species Piliocolobus tephrosceles. The sequence continues at coordinate 49,158,561 of NC_045439.1, read as the reverse complement.
GATCGAGACCATCCTGGCTAACATGGTGAAACCCTGTCTCTACTAAAAATACAAAAAAATTAGCCAGACGTGGTGGCGGGCGCCTGTAGTCCCAGCTACTAGGGAAGCTGAGGGAGGAGAATGGCGCGAACCTAGGAGGCGGAGCTTGTAGTGAGCAGAGATTGCGCCACTGCACTCCAGCCCAGGCAACAGAGCGAGACTCCGTCACAGAAAAAAAAAAAAAAAAAAAAAAGAAATAGTCTTGAATATGAGCATTGGACAAAGCAATGAAGTTATACTTGGTAAATTTCTAAATTATAATTTCATACTCAAGCATCAGAATGCCTTGTAGAGAGCCTTTAAGCCAAAAAAGTTTATTTTGAATGGTAATACTTGTTAAAAAAAATTTAGTAAATCTATAATAATTGCAAACTTTGATTTGTGATAGGAACGTGTTCCTCTAGTAAATTGGTGCTTTTTTTTCAGGCAGTAGCAGGTTTGTTGGCAGATGCTCGTTCTTTAGCAGACATAGCAAGAGAAGAAGCTTCCAACTTTAGATCTAACTTTGGCTACAACATTCCACTAAAAGTAAGTTGATAACATGTTGAGAAACCTTTTGGACAGTAATAGAAGTTTATTAATAAGCTCTTCTGCTTCCCTCCATAGCATCTTGCAGACAGAGTGGCCATGTATGTGCATGCATATACACTCTACAGTGCTGTTAGACCTTTCGGCTGCAGGTATGAAATTTTGTGAATTATTCAAAAGGCAGATCTGTACTATAGATAATTATTATGTTCCCCAGCATCTTAGCCTTTTACATACTTAAAAATAGGAACTCTTATCGAGAAGTATTAGGGCAATTATTAAACAGTGTACATAGAAACTACTTGAGGCTGGGTGCCATGGCTCACACCTGTAATCCCAGTACTTTGGGAGGCTGAGGTGGGAGGATCCCTCGCGCCCAGGAGTATGAGACCAGCCTGGCCAACATAGTGAGAACCTGTCTCTACAAAAAAATTTAAAATTTAGCCAGGTGCAATATCACATGCCTGTACTCACAGCTACTTATGAGCTGCTTGGGAGGATCATTTGAGCCCAGGAGTTCAACGGTGGAGTGAGTGAGTTGTGATCATACCACTGTACTCTAGCCGGGGCAATAGAGACTCTACCTCTACAAAAAAAAAAAAAGAAAAGTTTGAATAGTGAAAAGGACTATATAGATCTGAAGTGATTATAAAACAAGGAACTGATAACAATGACTTTAATCTGATTATAATAAACTCTCTGGTATTAGTCCCTGATATTCTTAGGTAATTTTAAATATATGCTGTGTTAACATTAAGCAGCCAGTTATACTTCAGTTTTCTCATTAATTTCCATCTGATATACTTGAAGCCTGTAGGTAATATGCTATTAAATGGAGATTATTTTTGGCAGTCAGTAATTAGTCCATACAAAATTACATCTCACAATTCCCATTAAGCCCAGTTTTTCTTTCTGTTAAAGTGCTGATATTTTATTTTGGGGTGAAGTGGGGATTCAGCTGCATAAAGACCTGGAATAGGTATAAATATTCAAATTTGGCTTCACAGAGAAGACTTATGACTAGATTTTTCTAAAATGAAAAGACATGTTTGGCTTATGACTTAAAAAAAAAAGTCAAACATGTTTGGTCAAAATAGTGCATATACTAACATCTGAGTGCTCAGCTGTAGTCCTACCTTTGAGTTGTTTATCATCAGTCATATTTAATTACTAAGACAGATATTAAAGAAAAATTGAGTTTTATTCTATTGGTAATGTTACATTAGTGTTTTATGTTTTACTTTTTGAGACAGTTGCTCTGTCACCTGAGCTGGAGTGCAGTGGTGCCATCATGGCTGACTGCAGCTTTCACCTCCTGGTTCAAGCGATGCTCCTACCTCAGCGTCCCAAGTAGCTGGGACCACAGGCATGGGCTACGATGCCTGGCTAATTAAAAATTTTTTTTTTTTTTTTTTTTTTGTAGAGATGGGGTCTCACCATGCTGCCCAGGCTGACATTAGTCATTCTTAAGCCTCTCACTTAAATTACATTATGAAACACTTTGTTTTCAGACTATGTAGAATACCTTTCAACTGAGCTCTGAGTTCATCAAACTTCTCTACTCTTTTCAAGGGAGTAAAAATAGTAGAGATAACTTTTTTTTTCCCATAACTTTTTTTTGTTTTTTTTGGGATGGAGTCTCTCTCTGTCGCCCAGGCTGGAGTGCAGTGGCACGATCTCGGGTCCCTGCAACCTCTGCCTCCCAGGTTCAAGCCATTCTCCTGCCTCAGCCTCCTGAGTAGCAGGGACTACAAGTGCCTTCCACCACGCCTGGCTAATTTTTTTATTTTTAGTAGGGACGGGGTTTTGCCATGTTGGCCAGACTGGTGTTGAATTCCTGACCTCAAGTGATCTGCCCACCCTGGCCTCCCAAAGTGTTGGGATTACAGGCTTGAGCCACTGCGCCGGGCCAGAGAGAACTTTTTCAGTAAACATCTATTGGGCACTGAGTTAGTCATAGATGTGGAGACACAGGTGTGAAGTCACACTGATAAAATCTTAGAGGTGATATGATAAAGGGACAACAATTAGGGAACGGACTGTTTCTGGACAGGAGGCAAGGAAAAGTGTGTGAGCTGTAGGGAGACTTGGTAGTTGCAAGCACAGGAACTGGTATGAAAATATGTGGGCCAGAGATAGTTAAGTATGCTTGGTGTGTAGAGTATGAGGTTTAGAGATGATATTGAAGATGTAGGAAGGGTCCAGTCATGTAAAAGTCTGTGTTCCATGCTGATTTTCAGCAAAGAAAATGTTAAAAGGCTTTAAAATAGTGACAATGAGCTATATATTCTGAAGGATAAGTCTCATATCAGGGTAGAAGATGGATGGAAATGACAGTAGGGATGGGAAATTGAATAGTTAAAAATATTCCGCATATGAGATGATGTGTAAGATGATGCTGGTTTCTTTTCTACTCTAAGGCAAATATAGTCATCCCTTGGTTTTTGTGGGGGATTGGTTTTAGGACCTCCCATGAATACCAGAATCCAAGGTTGCTGAAGTCCCTCATATAAAATGGTTAAGTATTTGCATATAACCTGTGCATATCCTCCTGTATATGTTAAGTCATCTCTACTTGCAATACCTAATACAGTGTAAATAGCTGTTACACTGTATCGTTTAGGGAATAATGACAAGAAAATCACAGTTGTTCAGTAGAGAAGCAATGTTTTTTGAAAGTTTTCTATCTGTGGTTTGTTGAATCCACAGATGCAGAACTCATGGAAACAGTGCCCACTGTGTGTTGCAATTTCAGAAAATCAGTATTTCATACAATCAACTAATAGCCTAATTTGTTGAGCATAGAAAAATACACTGAACCAATTCTGATTATTGCAGAGAAATGACTGGCAGGATATTGGGAAATAGAATGAAGGGTGGGAAGGATTTCACATGGATTCAGTATACTCTCTGCCAGGAATTTTGTTCCCTTGACCTTTTTGTGTTTATGCCTTATTTTTTGGGCCCTCTCATTAGTTTTGATTTTCATCTATCTTATCATTACTCCTTTCCCTGTACTGCTAGACTTTCTAGGAGACCTTAATCAGAAAGATTAATATTAAACAAACAAACAAAGCTACATGAATTTTGAATAATCTCAAGTATGTACTAGTTTTAATTATTTGAAACCACTGTATGAAAGTACTATGAGTTATATGTATATTAGTAATTTATCTCAGAAACAAAATATAATTGCATTTTAATCATTTTTTCAAAAATACTTTGATGTTATTGCCGTGGTTGAAGCTGTTTGTATACTTTTGTGCAGTTTCATGTTAGGGTCTTACAGTGTGAATGACGGTGCGCAGCTCTACATGATTGACCCATCGGGTGTTTCATACGTGAGTACTTCTGAATCATTTGAAATTCTATTTTAGTTTAATGGTATTTCATTAGCATTTAATCTCATTATAAGATTATATGAAATTAAAAAAAAAAACTCATTCAAGGATTTTTTTTTTTTTTTTTTTTTTTTTTTACACAACAACCTCTTGTCCAACAGCATTTTTTTTTTCCTTTTTGGTGGAACAGGATCTCACTCTGTGACCCAGGCCGGAACACACTGGCGTGATCCAATGGCTCACGCTGGATCTGATGTTGGTCTAACAACAGTTGTGTGAGCACAATGGCTCACTGCAACCTCTGCCTCCCAGGTTCAAACGATTCTTCTGCCTCAGCCTCCTGGGTAGCTGGGATTACAGGTGTGCACCACCTGGCTAATTTTTTTGTATTTTTAGTAGAGACAGGCCTTTGCCACTTTGGCCAGACTGGTGTTGAACTCCAGGCCTCAAGAGATCTACCCACCCGGGCCTCCCAAAGTGGGAGTATTACAGGTGTGAGCTACCGTGCCCAACCACGTTTTCTTGTTTATCACTAATAACCGATATGAGGCAGAGAAAAGATTTGTTTTCAGTATGTTATTTATAAAAGCTATACAGTGCATATAGTATTTTGAATATGTGATTTTCCTTTTTTACTACACTGTCTTAAAACTATTTAACGTCTTTTTTTTTTTTTCCCCTCACTCTTGCCCAGGCTGGAGTGCAGTGACACAATCATAGCTCACTTCAGCCTCTTAACTTCGAGGCTCAGGCGATTCTCCTACCTAAGCCTCCCAAGTAACTGGGACTACAGGCTTATGCCACCGTGCATGGGAATTTTTGTATTTTTTTTGGTGTCTGTAGAGACAAGGTCTTTCCACGTTCCCAGGGCTGGTCTCAAACTCCTGGCCTTAAGCAATCCTCCTGCCTTGGACTCCCAAAGTGGTGGGATTACAGGCATGAGCGTCCATGTCCAGCCATGTCATCCCTTTTATTTTATTTTATTTATTTTTAAGATGGAGTCTCACTCTATCTCCCAGGCTGGAGTGTAGTGGCTCGATCTTGGTTCACTGCAACCTCCTCTGCCTCCTAGGTTCAAGCGATTCTCCTGTCTCAGCCTCCCGATTAGCTGGGATTATAGGCATGCACCACCATGCCTGGCTAATTTTTGTATTTTTAGTAGAGATGGGGTTTTGCCATGTTGGCCAGCTGGTCTCCAACTCCTGACCTCAAGTGGTCTGCCCACTCCAGCCTCCCAAAGTGCTAGGATTACAGGCGTGAGCCACCGCACTGGACCTAATTTTGTTTGAGACAACGTCTTGCTCTGTCGCCCAGACTGGAGTGCAGTGGCGCCAAACCTCTGCCTCCCCAGTTCAAGCAATTCTGCCTCAGCCTCCCGAGTAGGCTGGGATTAGAAGCATGCACCACCACACCCGGCTAATTTTTGTATTTTTAGTAGAGACAAGGTTTCACCATGTTAGCCAGGCTGGTCTCGAACTCTGGATCTCAAGTAATTCGCCCACCTTGGCCTCCCAAAGTGCTGGCATTACAGGCGTTAGCCACCTTGCCCTGCCTTCCCTTTTAAAGAGAAGGTTTAAATGTGATTTCTAAGAGCTTTCCCTAAATTATTATTATTATTATTTTTTTTTTTTTTGAGACAGTCTTGTTCTGTCACCCAGGCTGGACTGCAGTGGTGTAATCTTGACTCACTGTAACCTCTGCCTCCCGGATTCAAGGGATTCTCGTGCCTCAGCTTCTCTCAAGTAGCTGGGATTACAGGCCTGTATCACCACACCTGGCTAGTTTTTGTATTTTTAAAAGTAGAGACGGAGTTTCACCATGTTGCCCAGGCTGGTCTGGAACTCCTGGCCTCAAGTGATCCACATGCCTCGGCTTCCCAAAGTGCTGGGATTACAAGTGTGAGCCACCGTACCCAGCCTATTATTACCATTTCTTAACTGTTTTGAGATGGAGTCTCACTCTGTTGCCCAGGCTGGAGTGCAGTGGTGCAGTCTCTGCTCACTGCAACCTCTGGCGCCCAGATTCAGGTGATTCTCCTGCCTCAGCCTCCCTAGTAGCTGGGATTACAGGCACCTGCCACCACAGCCAGCTAATTTTTTTGTATTTTTAGTAGAGACGGGGTTTCACTATGTTGGTCAGGCTGGTCTCCAACTCCTGACCTGAGGGGCTGCCTGCCTCGGCCTTCCATAGTGCTGGGATTACAGGCATGAGCCACCGTGCCCGGCTGTGCATCCTTTTCTTTAAAAAAATTTACAGAATAAAAACATTGGGGTTTAGAGTATTGAACTCATAGGAATTAACTTTATTTCTGTGTCTCAGGAATATATAATTTCATTTTTCATTGTCATAGTGCTAAAATCTTTCCCATTCATGTTCCCCAAAATGTCTCATTAAATATTTTTGGATATACCTCTATTAAAAATAGAGGTAGTTTTAGAATTGTTTGGTATTTTAATATTTTTTAGTCCTTTGGCATTCATCAGAATGTATTTGACTATATTTTTCCATACTTGCTTTTAAAAGTCATTTAACATCCTTTCACTAGGTTATAAATAGAAACATTAGTAGTCAGTCATTAATTATATATAGCATACTAATTCAGTGACTATATATTTTTTTTTTCTAAATAGGGTTATTGGGGCTGTGCCATTGGCAAAGCCAGGCAAGCTGCAAAGACGGAAATAGAGAAGCTTCAGGTAATAATTAATGCTTGAATTTTTACTACATTGTCATGCTAATGCAGTGAAATTTTATCACCACAGACATTTCAGTCTAAGGCAGGGATGTCCAATCATTTGGCTTCCCTGGGCCACACATAAAATACACCAACAGTAATGATAGCTGATGAGCTTAAAAAAAAATCTCATAATGTGTTAAAGTTTGAATTTGTGTTTGGCTCTGCACCCCATGGCTGGAGAAGCTTGGTTTAAGGATATAGTGTGGTTTGATGTTTAGAGTGGAGCTTTATGAGGCTGCTAAGTCACTGAATGTGAAAGCTGATAACATATCTACAGAGTTGTGTTATACATCCCTTTATGATTTTTAGTAACTGCTATAAAGCCTCAATGTAGAAAAATGCAACTTTTGATATGATTTCACAAAATCCTTGAAACCTATTTATGAATCTACGTGGGCTCTAGTTTGAAAATTTTAAAATTTTGAGTTACTAAAAAGTTATATTTTTCCTATATTATTTCTTTCTTTGGAACACAGCTTTTATGTCTGGCTGTGCTCCACTGGTTCTCTTAACTTTGCTCCTAGCCACATAAGGCATAAATTTTAGCCTATACTCTTACAACTACCCACTTATTTTTTTCACAACATTCAGCTATTAGTGTGAAAAAGTTTTCTTAAAAGCTTGGTTTTCCTTTTAGCCATACATTGATCAACTTAAAGACTTCATGGATACTGTTTCAGTATTATTGATGACCTGTCAGAAACTTGCCTAAAAAGCAGGCATACAATTTATCAGTGTTTTGGTAAACTCAAGTGAGATAAAATTTCACATACATGTAAATGTTAATGCTGCACTAGAATCTTTCTCAATTACTCATTCAACTTATTTAAGACCAGCTTCTAGAAAATATTTATTCGCACTTGGCATTTATACAATGCTGAGTTCTAGAACCATCTATAAAGCCTAATTTGTTTCGTATTTTAGTAAAGTTGACAAAAGGATCTTAGAGGTCATTTAGCCCAAGCTCAACTGCAGATTAAACACACTGCACAGGACCACAGAATCAGCTGGTTCTGAACAGTATCCAGACCTTATGAGTCTTAGACCTATGTTCTTTTCCATTGCACACTTACTAGTATGATGCTAGGTTCCTATCTTCTACTTTTTTCCTTTTGTTTTCATCTCTCCATACTATTATATGGAAATTTGAAAATTAGAATATTTACACTAGTTGAGGGGGATTACCGCTGTAATACCCTACCACTTTGGTAGGCCAAGTTGGGAGGATTGCTTGAGCCCAGGAGTTCCAAGTCCAGGCTAGGCAAAAGAGTGAGACCCTATCTCCTAAAACAAAATGTTAGCGAGGTGAGGTGGTATATACCTGTAGTCCCAGCTACTTGGGAGGCTGAAGCAGGAGGACTGTTTGAGCCCCAGGAGTTGGGGGCTACAGTGAGCTATGATCACGTCACTGCACTCCAGCCATGGCGACAGAGCGACACCTTATCTCAAAAAAATAAAGGAAATTAGAATATTTAGAGCAGTTACTATCTTTCTATAGTTAAATCTTAGTAAGGAATGGGAAAAACAGCAAGTCCCAGACAAAAATCAAGAAAAAAAATCACTTTAATTGAGGAACACTTACAGTTTGTGACAAAATTATGCTGTGAATCAGGTGTTACAAATTATGGCCCATTGTGTAAGTTTTATTGGAACACAGCTACATTCAGTCCATGGCTACTTTTAGAAAATACAACAGTAGACGTTAACATTTGGAACAGGGAATAGAAACCAGAGCCATACAGCTAATAAACCTGAAAATATTTACAAGTTGATGCTTTACAGAATCCATCTGCTGACCCCCGCTCTGTATCATTGTTCTCTTCTGATGGTTTACCAAAAAATAAGAACTTTACAAACATATGTAAAAATATATTTGCCAATTAAAATGTGCTTTTCAAGTTTGACTTTGTAGGATGCAGTTCATTCACTAAATACAGAACTTAACCAATAAGGGCAAAAATTTAAAGATCAGTATTCTTTCCCTTCCTGTGATCACCCTCAATTTAACATGAAGAACTGTAAACATCATAAGCTTACAACAAACTCACCTAGTTAGACTTCAGTTAACCACTTACACATCCCCCTCCCCTATAAACTATTTGAAAAAAGCTGCAGGCATATTGCATCCCTAAATACTTTATTCTCCTTATACCATTATCAGACCCAAGTATCATCTAATAGTCCATAATCAAACTGCCTGAGCAATTTCTACACTGCCTTTTTAACTGTTTCAAACTATCGAGGTTCACATTTTCTTCCCCAAAATATTTCTTTAAGAGTCTGTGCCACTTGCCTTTAGTTGTACCCAAATAATGGTTTATCTATTTCCTAAGATTAGTATTCTTAAATTTAAATTTAGTGTTTTGTTGTTGTCATTGTTCCTTCTTCCTCATGTGGTTGTGCAGGCATAGCTTGAGCATCCAGATTTCAAAATTGAAAAAAAAAAAAAAAGAAGATAATCTAGCTTAAATATATAGTAGTTGAATCACCTAAAGTCTAGACTGCTGTATGAGCACCTGTTATCTTTCACTATATTCCATCATCCCCCAATGTATCCGCAATAGATGAAGGGCAGTTTGCGCAAACATTGTTTTGATCCTGTCATGTCTGTTCAGAAATGCCTGTCTATTCGGAAACCCGTATGTCTGATGACAAAATCTTGCACTGGTTACAATCAAAACCTAACGACATACAGACTCCTCAGCTAGGCCCTAGGGGTACTTTTCTACCTTGATTTCCAAGTGTTCATTGAAAGAATGCTTAATTCTAATTTGGATAAAAGCTCTTGGCTTCCCACTTCTGCTTTATACGTTCCATCTCTCTTGAAATCCAATCCAATCCAATCTATATTCTAAGAACCTGCTCAAATCTTGGTTCTTCAAAGCTTTCCCTGGTATTTTGCATTTTTGCTTTGAATAGTTCCACAAAGGATGATTTGTTACTCCTTCCTTCATCTTTCTGTATCTTGCATATAGTAGACATTAATGATTTGTTTGCATTTTATTATCCTAAATTGACTATAAAGAAAATCTAGATGTCTTCTCCAGTCGTTCAAACTTCAGGTCAAACTTCAGATTTATAGGTGGCTGTGGATTTTTATAATTTTATCACAAAGTTAGTGGTAACTATAGGATATCTCAGAATATCTTTTTTGGTGTATAAACTTTTTTTTTTTTTTGAGACGGAGTCTCTCTGTCGCAGAGTACAGTGGCGTAATCTCGGCTCACTACAACCTCTGCCTCCTGGGTTCAAGAGATTCTTATGCCTCAGCCTCCTGAGTAGCTGGGATTACGTGGGCGCACCACTTCCATGCCTGGCTATTTTGTATTTTTAGTAGAGACAGGATTTCACCATGTTGGTCAGGCTGGTCTTGAACTTCTGACCTCAGGCAATCCGGCTGCCTTGGCCTCCCAAAGTGCTGGGATTACAGGCATGAGCCACTGAGACTGGCCTGGCGTATAAATTTCAAAACATTAAAATATGAATCAGGAAACTTCGATTCTGGTCTTTTTCAGATTTCAAGTTATTTTCCTTGGTTTTATATCTGAGTATAAAAGTGAAAATAAAAAATGTTCTTCTGATGAATATACATTTTATTTTCTGTAGATGAAAGAAATGACCTGCCGTGATATTGTTAAAGAAGTTGCAAAAATGTAAGTTGAAATTTTTCTTACCATCCACAAAAATATTTCACTTGACTTTTGCATATATCTATTACATTAATCCTAAGAGGCTGTTTTCCTGTAAAATAACTTAGTGTGTTTTAGAAGGTAAATTTAACATTCTAAGAAGCCTCACGAAGGAGGAAAATGTTTTCAAGCCCCGTTTTTTAGTAGAATGAATAGGATGGGAAAAATAGCTTTTGACAAAATAAACTCCTGTTACAGGTTAAGGACACATAATATACCATTAGGGTCTTAATTTGTTAGCTCCCAACTTCTTTTTTTTGAGAGAGAGTCTCGCTCTGTTGCCCAGGCTGGAGTGCAGTGGCTGGATCTCAGCTCACTGCAAGCTCCGCCTCCCGGGTTCCCGCCATGCTCCTGCCTCAGCCTCCGGAGTAGTTGGGACTACAGGCGCCTGCCACCTCGCCCGGCTAGATTTTTGTATTTTTTAGTAGAGATGGGGTTTCACCGTGTTAGCCAGGATGGTCTCGATCTCCTGACCTCATGATCTGCCCGTCTCGGCCTCCCAAAGTGCTGGGATTACAGGCTTGAGCCACCGCGCCCAGCAGCTCCCAACTTCTCAAATCTCTTAAGTACTAATAATAGTAATCTTAGATTGCCTCTAAGAATGCTTACAAACTTTATAGGTTTACAACTAATTATTTCCATACATGATCCACGAAGCTGGCTCATTTACATAATATGTTTATTTGGGAAAGATATGTTTCACTTTTTCATGTTTATTATAAAAGTTCCTATAACAAGGTAAGAAAAGCAGTATTACAAAACATTTCAAAAACTAGCTTAAGAAACCCTGAACAGTTGATGACAGGTATGTAAACTAGAATACTATTAATATGTAACAGGTATTTAGACAGTAAGCAATAAAAAGTCAATTAATCTGGGTAGTGATGTTTCAAAAATTTTTTGATTCTTTTAGATAAAAGAGTGTAGACATTTGGTATTACAAAGATTCCAACAAAACACGTTGTGTAGCCAGCTTTTTAGATTCAAAAGTTATATTCAGATAATTCTTAACACCTCTAACTATTCCACATTAGAACTACACGAACAAGGTCTAGTCAATCAGCTCTCTATACGGTAGTGTCTCAGGTTTTACATCTAACAATACAAGGAAGAAAAAAAATTCCAATGGGCTCTATTGTATAATAAACATACTATTTACATGACACTTAGTTTCTTATAAACTGGTCCATCATTACTGCTATTGCCTTTAGCCCTCCTGCTTCCTCCTCCCCTCTGCCCTCCCAGTTTCAGTTGTGAAGCAAACAGAAGCCATTCTAACGGCAACATTAGGAACCAACATACAGCAGAACTGCTAAGAAAGGAAGTCAGTTATCTTCCTTGAATTGTGTAGTATTTCATCATGATATACTCTGTTTCCTTCACTGAACCAATCCTTTGAAGTGCTTCTGGAAATCAGTTCTTACCATCTTTTATATTTAGGTATAATGGTGGTCATCTATTAAGTGTTCCATGTTAGGAAAGCCATCCCTTCTTCATTTAAGAAAATGGAGCAGCATGTTATCTTTTACTTAGTTCTAGAAAATTGAGATCCTCTCATATTATAGCAAGGTTTTAGAAGACCCTCCTAAAAGTAAGGTATGTAACTCAGTGGAAAGTATTAGATAAAAGCTATACTCTGCTACTGTACTTAATTTCTTGATTTTTTTTTTTTTTTTTTGAGATGGAGCCTCGCTCTGTCGCCCAGGCTGGAGGGCAGTGGCATGGTCTCGGCTCACTGCAAGCTCCACCTCCCATGTTCAAGCAATTCTCCTGCATCAGCCTCTCAAGTAGCTGGGATTACAGGCACCCACCACCACGCCTGGCTAATTTTTGTATTTTTAGTAGAGAGGGGCTTTACTATCTTGGCCAGGCTGGTCTTGAACTCCTGACCTTGTGATCCACCCGCCTTGGCCTCCCAAAGTGCTGGGATTATAGATGTGAGCCGCCGCACCTGGCCTCTTGATACTTTTTATGTTACTTTAATATGTTGCATGACAGTGCCTCCTCCTTTGCTGTAATTTGTAAAGTACTACAGTGTGAAGGCCAGGTTATGTGGCATATAAGCCATTATAAAATGGACAAGGAGCTTAAAAAGACTACTGCCAAGAAGCTGCAGGTTGAAGAGACCACTAATAATTGCAAGCACATAAATTAGTTGGTTTTACTTATTTGAAACAGAGTCTCACTCTGTTGCCCAGGCTAGAGTGCAGTGGCACGATCTCAGCTCACTGCAGCTTCCACCTTCTGGGTTCAAGTGATTCTCCTGCCTCAGCCTCCCGAGTAGCTGGGACTACAGGCCCGTGCCACCACACCTGGCTAATTTTTGTATTTTTAGTAGACACATGGTTTCACACTTTTGGCTAGGATGGTCTCGATCTCCTGACCTCATGATCTGCCCACCTCTGCCTCCCCAAGTGCTAGGATTACAGGCACGAGCCACCATTCCCAGCCAATTAGTTGGCTTTAAAAATATTAAAATTAATGGGACAAAAAATAAATTTCCTAAAACACAGTTAATGATACCTCTTCCTAGTGAATCCATTTTCTTTATGAGTTATCTTTTATAGTTATATCTTTTTTTTTTTTTTTTTTTTTTTTGAGACGGAGTCTCTCTCCGTAGCCCAGGCTGGAGTGCAGTAGTGTGATCTTGGCTCACTGGAACCTCCACCTCCCAGGTTCAAGTAACTCTCTTGCCTTAGCCTCCTGAGTAGCTAGGATTACAGGGACCCACCACCACACCCAGCTAATTCTTGTATTTTTAGTAGAGACAGGGTTTCACCATGTTGGCCAGGCTAGTCTCAAACTCCTGACCTCAAGTGATCCATCAGCCTTGGTCTCCCAAAGTGTTGGGATTACAGGTGTGAGCCACTCACTGCACCCACCCAAGTTGTATCTCTAAAGCAATGTGCAAAAATAAACTGAACTTGGGTTGATTAAATATATTGAATATTTGTTGGGAGAGCAAATGTTTCATTTTAGTCCCTGTGTAATTTGTCTTCTCTAATGTTAAATGCTATGTAGAATGTGTCTGTGTAATTTTATAAATAATTTTATTATGGATGGACATTCTAATTTGTACTGACTATGGGTCTGTGAACTACTACAATGTTTGGAGGTTACCAAAATCTTACCTTTCCCTTTTCTATTCTAGAATTTACATAGTACATGATGAAGTTAAGGATAAAGCTTTTGAACTAGAACTCAGCTGGGTTGGTGAATGTAAGTTATTTTTGTACATTTATTTGCCTTAGGAATGATCTCTACCACAGCTAATTTACAACTGAGAGTCCTTTCTAAAATAATGAAAGCTAAAACAAATTTACTAGGTTGTCCAAATGAAGGGAAAGTTCTGCTTAATAATTGACTTAAGTTGTGAACAGGTTATTTTTTGAAACATCCATTTCATGGTTTTAAAGATACTATGCTATAAATTAATGCTCAGGATTTATAAATTATAGCATAATTTACTTTCATTTCCATAAGAACTTAATATGTAGGCACATATAATCTCATGTGGAAGCAGCACACTAAAATATTTTGAGTATTACTCATAGTACAACTTTGCAACCTTAGGTGAGGCAGATCTGTGGATTGGGTAGATCCTATGGTATACTACAAGTTACAATACAGTACTCAATTTAAAATTCATTTACATATGTGGCTTAATTTACAGTAACTAATGGAAGACATGAAATTGTTCCAAAAGATATAAGGGAAGAAGCAGAGAAATATGCTAAGGTAAGCCACAGCACAAAAACTTCTCTTGGCCAGGTACAGTGCGGGGAATCACTTAGCCCAGGAGTTCAAGACCAGCCTGAGCAGCACAGCAAGACCCCATCCCTAATTAAAAAAAAAAAAAAAAAAAAATCCTCTAACCAAAATTATGTGTTGAATAATATAAATCAACTTGGGTGGCTTCTATTAAATATCACTAATAGTTCAGTTGAACTAAGGATAGAAATTTTCTAGGTTATCTCTAGTGGGTACAGTTGCCTTGGTTCCAAAAAAATTGTGGGGGGTTTAGATTGCAAAGAGGTTTTTTAGGACTTTTTAAGTATATGTTCTATTTTTTTTTTTTGAGACGGAGTCTTGCTCTGTCACCCAGGCTGGAATGCAGTGGCACCATCTCTGCTCTGCAACCTCTTGCCTCCCGGGTTCAAGCAATCCTGCTGCCTCAGCCTCCCCAGTAGCTGGGATTACAGGAGCACGCCGCCACACCTGGCTACTTTTGCATTTTTGGTTTCACCAATAATACAGGGACGAGTTTTCACCAGGCTAGTTTCAGACTTGACCTAAGGTGATCTGCCTACTTCGGCCCCCCAAGTGCTGGGATTACAGACTTAAGCCACTGCACCTGGCCTCTTAAGTATACATTCTATCAAAGATACAGTCATTGCATGTTAGAGCAATATTTGCTTAATTATCTTTGCATGGGTATCTTATTCTAGAACTGTTCATTCAGTTACAAGTAAAGGAATTTAACCACTTAACTCAGGTTGTTGTAGCTTAACTTGCCCACAGGTATGGGATATAACAATTTTAAAAATCAATTTTAAACACCTATTTTCTCTTAACAGGAATCGCTGAAGGAAGAAGATGAATCAGATGATGATAATATGTAACATTTACTCCAGCATCTATTGTATTTTAAATTTCTACTCCAGTCCAATGTAACTATTTAGCCCTGGATTATACATACTGTCCAATTTTCATTAAATTTTTGTCTTATAACTATTGAAGTTTGGTTAATATCTGCTTTACAGAATTGGTGGGGGTCAATGAGAACATTTACTCAATTTTAAAATATAGATTTATGACTACTGAAAAATTCCTTGATTAAAACGCTGCAGAATTAATTCCAAGACTGTAGATTAATTCAAAGCCCCATCTTCATCACTCAACTAGAATTTACAGATCATATTCTCCTGGGCTTATCAACTTAGTGGACAAATAACTGATACGGTTTCCCACTTTCATATTTAGTGAAATAACTGGTGGTAATCAGTCACTTTTAATCTTTAGGTGTGATAAAGATGAAAGATGTTTCAGTTTTGGATAATTTTTCAAAAACTGACCCTTCTCAAAAAAGATCGTTCAATGCATGAGCCAAGAATGTTTTTGCTTTTTTCCTTTATTGTGGTGAGGGGTAGATTTAAGGATCAATAAAGTCCCTATTCTGTCACTAAAAAAATTTCTTGATCTCTAAAGATTAAAACAAAAATACCATCACACAGCTTTAATGTTAAAAATCAGAATTTATGTCAAAGTGCTCTGTAAACAGAACTGTTACTAAGTGGAATAAACAGCACTGTGGCCAAGAAGAATAACTTGAAGCTGAAAAGCAGTACTCACAGCAGGAACAAACAATTTGAACTCAGGCCACGTATACACACCCTCTAGTGGACTCACGCCAGTGTCACTCCATTCAAGTGTTACGCTTTCCTAAGAAGGTAATCTAGCCAGTGAATTTGGGTGCAGGGTATCACTGGACTTTGAGCATTTGTGTAGTTTAAATAGCAAATCATTATACCTGAATATTAATAGCTAACTACTACACAAACAACTCAAAACCAGAAATGTCATATGTCATTACCATGGCTGCTTTTATGTAACATTATCTGCTATATATTACCACTCAAAATATATTTAAAAACACGTATTTTAAAATATATTAGAGCATATGGCTCAAGCAATCCGCCCACCTCAGCCTCCCGAGTAGCTAGAACCACAGACCACAGGCAAGCATTACCATGCTTGGCTAACTTTTAAAAATTTTTTGTGGAGATGGGATCTCACTATGTTGCCCAGGCTGGTCTTGAACTCCTGGACTTGAGCAATCTGCCCACCTCAGCCTCCTAAAATGCTGAAATAACAGGCGTGAGCCACTGGGCCTGGCCGCAACTCATATTTAATTGTGAATGACACAAGGGTCGGTTTTAGAAAAATACAGGAACAATACTAAATTGGATCCATTTACAGACGGATAAATTGACTATCCCTAAGCCAATCTATGGTCATTCCTATACCTTCCCAAAGTTCCAAAGTATGAATGGCACATGAATCTTTATTCTTTCAATCTATCCTTAAAATTTACACCAGCATAGTTAAAACCCTCTTTAAAAGTCACTGGTTTTAAAGAACCAGTGGGGGGTTTGACATCTATAGATGCCATAACGTAAGCAGACATACCTAGCTCTTCAACTCTTAGGAAAGAAAGAAAATCAAGTGATGTGATTTTCTTTTTTTGAGATGGCATCTCGCTCTGTCACTCAGGCTGAAGTACAGGTACAGTGACGCGATCTCAACTCACTGCAACTTCTGCCTCACGGGTTGAAGAGATTCTCCTGCCTCAGCCTCCCAAGTAGCTGGGACCACAGGCACCTGCCACCATGCCCGGCTAATGGGGTTTCACTGTATTAGCCAGGCTGGTCTCAAACTCCTGACCTTGTTATCTGTCCACCTCAGCCTCCCAAAGTGCCGGGATTACAGGCATGAGCCACCATGCCCAGTCACCAAGTGATTTTCATACACACTAAACAGGATTAATAAATAAAAAGCTGGTACATTTTACTTTGATAAATGTAAAATTTATTTTAAGCAAAGACTGAGCACCTTATTACCATAAATCATCTTGATGCCCGTACCTAAAAAAAAAAAAAAAAAAAAAAAAAAGTTTAAAAGTTTTGCTTTAGAGATTCCAAAGAATAAAATATATTTAGACTTATAAAAGCACTTATCTGATAAGATTCTATTTGCTTTTATTTCTTTATTCATAAAGAGACCTAAAAAATAAAATCAACTTGTAGGTTATCGATGTTTAACAGATTTCAGCATTAGAATATTCTTCATTTCATAGAAGCAGCAAATTAAGATTACAAATATTCTCATTTTGTAAAAATAATCCAGCTTTCAAAGGAACTTCAAAACATGAAATGCAGCTATTGTAACCCCAACCAAGTATATAGCTTTTTTTTTTGTTACCACTGACCACAGGTATCTATCTATTATGGCTTAACTATAATGAAGTATATACCACTACCCCCGCCACAAGACTGAGAGTTGTTTAAAAAAAAAAAAAAAAATCCTGTCCTTGTATTTCAACTGGTGAGCACAAATAACTATTCACATGCTAAAGGTACACATATTGAAATCATACTGATTAACTGCTGGATAAGGTATACTGTTTAAAAAACAATGATTCAGAAATGTGTCAACCGAAGGCTTGTAGATTAATATGAGCATGGAGGCTGGGTGTGCTGGCTCACACCTGTAATCTCAACACAGGTGAGATTGGGAAGCTGAAGCAGGAAGATCGCTTGAACCCAGGAATTCAAGACCAGCCTAAGCAACATAGTGAGAGACCGTTTCTACAAAAAATAAAAAAGTCAGCCAGGCGTGGGCATGTGCCTGTAGTCCCAGCTACTTAAGAAGCTGAGCCAGGAGGATCACTTGAGCCCAGGAGTTCAGGGCTGTAGTGGGCTATGACACCACTACACTCCAGCTTAGGTGACAGAGCAAGATTCTGTCTCCAAGAGGAAGAAAAAAAGCATGGTTTATCACCTGAACAGATCTGGAAAACTGAAACGTTGAAAATACATAAATGTGGGAAGGACCAATTCTTTTATGAACTACAGTAGCAGGATTTTTCTTAAAAGAAGTTAGGGCTTCCACTCTACCCCAGTTTACAACAATTTAAGAAAACTAGTACTGTAGTTCAAAACAGGACATTAGTTTATAAGCTCATAGATTTCAATCTGGCTTTGTCATTTAATAATTGTGTGACTTGGGGAAGTTACTTAATTTTCTCATCTATAAACTAAGGATTATGTACCATTTGAAATGACAACAAAACTGGAATTATTCA
Organism: Piliocolobus tephrosceles; assembly: GCF_002776525.5. Taxonomy (NCBI): domain Eukaryota; kingdom Metazoa; phylum Chordata; class Mammalia; order Primates; family Cercopithecidae; genus Piliocolobus; species Piliocolobus tephrosceles. The sequence continues at coordinate 49,140,363 of NC_045439.1, read as the reverse complement.
GATAAAAATCTAAATTTGTCCAAGGTTTTAATGTTGGAAAATTATTAAATGAGAAAAATAAAGTGTTATCAGAAAAGACTGTATTGCTAAGATATCACTTCTCTCCAAAATCATTTATTAGATTAGATATAAACTTAGTCAAATTCCCAAGAGGCTTTTTGGGGGAAAGTAGCAGAAATCAATAAGCTGTTTCTAAAATTTATGTGGGAAAAGTAAAGGAATTAGAAGAGCCAAAACAAATTTGAAAAGAACAAGAGAGAACTACCTAATTTCACACACTACCTAATTTCAAGACTCACTATAAAGTTCATGATGTAGGCCGGGCGCGGTGGCTCAAGCCTGTAATCCCAGCACTTTGGGAGGCCGAGACGGGTGGATCACGAAGTCAGGAGATCGAGACCATCCTGGCTAACATGGTGAAACCCCGTCTCTACTAAAAAAAATACAAAAAACTAGCCGGGCGAGGTGGCGGGCGCCTGTAGTCCCAGCTACTCGGGAGGCTGAGGCAGGAGAATGGCGTAAACCCGGGAGGCGGAACTTGCAGTGAGCTGAGATCCGGCCACTGCACTCCAGCCCGGGCGACAGAGCAAGACTCTGTCTCAAAAAAAAAAAAGAAAAAAAAAAAAAATAAAGTTCATGATGTAGACATAATATAGAATGGAGTTTAAAAATAGACCCACAAATACAATCAACTGACAAAAGTAAAATGGCAAATTAATAGAGAAAGGATAGTGTTTTTTCAACAAACGGTGCTGGAACAACTGAACATTCATATGCAGGAAGAAAAAAAATCCCAAACACAACCTCAAACCATATCTTACCTATATATAAAAAGTAGCTCAAAAGTGATCATAGACCAAAATGTACCTCAACCTATAATGCTTCAAAGAAAACAGAAGACATGTGACTGGTTTAAGAAAGAGTTCTCAGATACTATACCAAAAGCACGATCCATAAAAGAAAAACAATTGACAAACTTCATCAAAATTAAAAGCAGCTGCTCTCCTTCCTAAAAACACTATTAAGGGACTGACAAGACCAGAAAAACTCTGGGGGAAAATATTTGCAAATCACATGTCTGACAAAGGACTTGTTTCCAGAATATATGAAGAACTCCCAAAATTGAACAATATGAAAACTCAACTTTTAAAAATGGGCAAAACAATAAGACAATTTACTAAAGAAGATACATGAATGACAAATACATGAGAAAAGATATTCATTAGGAAAATGCAAATTAAAATCACGATGAGATACCACTCTACATCTGTTAGAATGTGAACAATGAAAACCATACATTCTGACTACACTAGCATTGATGAGTATGTAGACTAATGAATGCTTTATTGCTGGTGGGACAGGAAAATGGTAGATGCTTTGGAAAACAGTTTGGCAGCTTCTTAGGAAGTTTAACACTTAGCATATAACCCAGCACTCCTATTCCTAGGTGTTTACCTAAGTGAAATGAAAACTTTGGCTACGTGATTCACGCATACTATATGATTCCAATTGTATGACATTTTTTAAAAGGTCAAACTATATGATCAGAGAAACAGAGCAGTGGTTCTCAGGGTGGGAGTGGGGGGATGAGCATGGGTAGAAGTTGTTAAATTAGCACAAAACAACTTCCTGTAGTGATGGAAATGTTCTCTATCTTGATTGTATTTAGCTGTAAGACTTTAAATTTGTTAATATTAATGGAATCATACGTACACAGAGTAAATTTTACTGTATTATAACACAATAAACCAAGACTTAAGAAAAACTGCCTAGTATATAGAAATTGTTGAAACGCACGTTATCCTTCACTTCAGTTGAGCATCTGCACACCACACTACCATGTGTGCCACCTGGGATCCTTTTTATCACACTGCAGTAATCACACTGGTTAAACCTATTCTTTAAACTTGTAACAATACCTAATTTTACGGTTTGAGGAAAGCATTCCATTTTAATCCAAAAAATAGACCTCAGTATCTCTTCCCCCAAGACAGAATTTCGCTCTTGTTGCCCAGGCTGGAGTGCAGTGGCACAATCTTGGCTCACTGCAACTTCAGCCTCCTGGGTTCAAGCGATTCTCCTGCCTCAGTCTCCCGAGTAGCTGGGATTACAGGTGCTAATTTTTGTATTTTTACAAGAGACGGGGTTTCATCATGTTAGCTAGGCTAGTCTCAAACTCTGACCTTGTGATCTGCCCGCCTCAACCTCCCAAAGTGCTGGTGTGAGCCACCGTGCCTGGTCTTTTTTTTTTTTTGAGACCGAGTTTCACTGTTGTTGCCCAGGCTGGAGTGCAATGTCGCAATCTCAGTTCACTGCAACCTCTACCTCCCGGGTTCAAGCAATCTCCTGCCTCAGCCTTCAAAGCAGCTGGGATTGCAGGCACGCACCGCCACACTTGACTAATTTTGTATTTTTAATAGAGACGGGGTTTCACCATGTTGGACAGGCTGGTTTCAAACTCCTGACCTCAGGTGATCCACCCACCTCCCAAAGTGCTGGGATTATAGGCATGAACCATTGCACCCGGCATACCTCAATCATAATAAACATTAATTGCTTATTAGAACTGTTAAAGGACACAGGAAATAGAAAACACATTTCTTGCCCTTTAGTTTACAGAATATTCTGAGAAGTTGTTTCCTTATAAAATCACTAAATTATATCTTACCCTCCTTTGAATTAAGGTGAATTTTAAAAAGATATCTTTTCGCATGTTGCTGCTTAAACTAAAACATCACCAACAAAAAAAAAAGTAAAGAAAAAAAAAACCCAAAAGACCTGTGTGCTGGTGTCCAACTGTGGTCCCAGCTACTCATGACACTGAAGGGGGAGGATTGCTTGAGCAGTGCTGCAGTGTGCTGCGTAAGTGCCTGTGAATAGCCACTACACTCCAGCCTGGACACCATAGCGAGACCTTGCCTCTATAAAGTTTAAAAAAAAAAAAAGATTCACGGTGGCTCAAGCCTGTCATGCCAGCACTTTGGGAGGCTGAGGCAGGTAGATTACACGGTCAAGAGTCAGAGACCAGCATGACCAACAAGGTGAAACCCCATCTCTACTGAGACAGGAGAACTGCTTGAATCCAAGAGGTGGAGGTTGCAGAGAGGCAAGATCGTGCCACTGAACTCCAGCCTGGGCAACAGAGTGAGACTCCATCTGAACAACAACAACAACAAAAAATAAAATAACAAAAAGGGCAAAGAAGAAAGTCATCCATATTCCCACAAACTGGAGTAACTATTTTAGGATTTTCTTTTTTTTTTTTTGCTTGCTTCCATGGTTTCTCTTTTTGGATACAGGGTCTCACTCTGTTGCCAGGCTGGAGTACAACGGCAGGATCAAAGCTCACTGCAGTCTCAACCTTCTATGCTTAAGCTATCCTCTCACCTCAGCCTCCTGAGTAGCAGGAATCACAGGCATGTACCACCATGCCTGACTAATTTTTTAAATTTCTGAAGAAACAGGCTCTCCCTATATCGTCCAGGCTGATCTCAAGCTCCTGACAAGTGATCCTCCCACCTTGGCCTCCCAAAGTGTTGTGATTACAGGTGTGAGCCACTGTCAGCCTCCATTGTTTTTGCAATGTATGTACTTAAGTTATGTGGTATGTTCATGTGTACCTATATATACTGTCCCTCATATAAATATTAAAACATTACAAATAAAAGTAATATTCCTTCTTTGACCACTCAACCCCTTCAAGAGGTACTCTATTAAAGTGTATCCTTCCAGTCCATACATCCCTTTGAAAGAAATACTAGTATAATGTGGTTAACATATAAAGATAGCTGATGAGCAGGATTCCTTACTCATGTATCTTGGGTTTGTCTTTGAAGTGTATCATTTGGACTTATATTTGATCTCTACTACATGGAATCACAAAGTTTTGAGAAAAATTCTTGTAAATAAAGAGTTGAACTGTAAGATCCATGTGGAAATGGGAGTTAATATTTTACAGGAAAAGCCAAAGGCTGTAAGATCCATGTGGAAATGGGAGTTAATTTTTTTTTTAGGAAAAGCCAATGGGATTCAAGATTAATGTAATATAAGGAGAATTATTCTTAAGATAGCACCAAAGAAAATTCTGATAATTCAGAGAAAAGGAAATGGTAAGGAAAATTACAGACATAAAGAAAGTAATATATGATATTTAGTAGGTTTGACTGGTTTGAGTGTCAGCAGCAGCCAAGTGATAGCAGTAAAAATTCAAGGCAAACATCTGGATGCCTACAATGTATCACATCACCAAGGAAGATTAAAATTTAAGAAGATATAGTCCTTTCCCTAGTGAGAAAAGCAGATACTAAAAATCACTGGCAAGGTCTATTAAACGTGTATACAGGCCGGGCACAGTGACTCCCGCCTGTAATCCTAACACTTTGGGAGGCCGAGGGATCACTTGCCGTCAGCAGTTTGAGACCAGACTGGCCAACACAGTGAAACCCCATCTCTGCTAAAAATACAAGAATTAGCCAGGCATGGTGGCCTGTGCCTGTAGTCCCAGCTACTTGGGAGGCTGAGGCAGCTGAATTGCTTGAACTCGGGAGGCAGAAGTTGCAGTGAGCCAAGGTGGTGCCACTGCACTCCAGCCTGGGTAACACAGTGAGATCCTGCATCAAAAAAATAAAAATAAAAATAAAAAAGATGTGTACACATATACTTGCATGTCTATAACTGAACTACAAACATGTGCTTTGGGAAGGAGAGGACATAAATTCTGACAAATATGGAAGGGAATTTGGGAACATTTCCTGGACACCTAGTGGAAGACACCTCCAATGAGTGAATTCAGGAGAAAAAGCCTATCAATAATTAGGAGCAAAATACTTCTGAGATGCCAGTATAAAACAAAGTAGACTATGTAAAAATATGAAGGACAGAATTCACATGATAGTGGGAATGCATGCAACAGACAACTTTCTCAAAGTGTGGTTCAAAGATCACCTAAGTCAGAATGCTACAGATTTGAATTCACTAGGTATGAAGAGGGACCCAGGAATCTGTACTTTGAATAAGCACCTGATGTAATTCTTATTAACACTCTAAAATTTGAGAATCACTGATTTAGAAACAGGTTACTAAAAGGAGAACAGGGTAACAGAAAAGGTTACTTTTAAAGAGATGACACTTAGGGCTGGGTGCAATGGCTCACGCCTGTAATCCCAAGCACTTTGGAAGACCAAGGTGGGTTGGTCACCCGAGATCAGGAGTTCGAGACCAGCCTGGCCAACGTTGAAATTCCATCTCTACTAAAAATACAAAAATTAGCTGGGTGTGGTGGCAGGTGCCTGAAATCCCAACTACTCAGGAGGCTGAGGCAGGAGAATCACTTGAACCTGGGAGGCAGAGGCTGCAGTGAGCCGAGATTGCACCACTGCATTCCAGCCTGGGCAACAGAGCAAGCCTCCATCTCAAAAAAAAAAAAAAAAAAAAAAAGAGATGACACTTAGAAAGCAAAATGGGGGATGAAGCAGTGGGGGGATGATGGGTATTTAGGAAAAGTTTTTTTCATGATTGTGTAAGAACTGTATGTCTCGGAAATAGCAGCATACTATTTGCTATAGTATGCTGGTGAAAAAAAGAGCGGAGGGTTGGGGAGAAGGGGAGGGAAGAACCTGGCAGAAAATTTACAGGGATGGTTCCAAATATTTTACAATTCAACATCAGCTCCCAAAAAAGACAAGGTACAGATGTTAGGAGAACATTTCCAACATGTGAGTGAACAAAGAGCCAGGGTACCAATAAGGAAGAAATTCTGTAACTATTTACTAACGGTCAGGGATTGAAAAGCATCTTTCATATTTTACTGACAGGTCAAAAATGAGAAAATTAGCTCTGACTTAATGCAGAACAGGACAATTTGGTCAAAGAGAATTTTATAGAAGAGCTTTGGTTCCACCATTGCAAAACAGTATTTCGTTACCAGCAATATTAATAGGATTCAGGATTACACTGAAAGCATATTCTATTTACACATTCTATTAACAACTAATTGGAACTTCATTTCATAGGATAAAAACTGACAGAAAATTCATCATTTATAATTAGATGTTATATTTACTATTTTAGCTGCAAAAGATTCTTAAAATGGTTTTACTGCAACTTTCCCCCAAAAGATATTCAACATTTACAATGTAGCCCAGTTCTAATTACCACCTAACCTTTGACCTGTCTCTTCTGTGAGTGAAGCAAATGTGGCTAAATGCAGTTCTTACATATTTCTGGAATAAAAGTCTACTAGAAATGAACATAGATCCTTCCTTCATAGGCAATATAATAATTCATTCATAACCTCAAACACATTTGACATGGAAAGCCTAAAGGCAAGCCACAAAGTAGGCAAGTCATACACTAAATAGTTCTGACAGCAAAAAGTTTCTCTTCCTTCCTGGCAACCCTCTTTCATGATAAGCAGCCAAATGAATCTTTCTGACAAATGACATCATATGTAGACAAGACATGCCATTCTCCCCCACCACCCAACCTAAATATCTGGACAGCTTCCAAACTGAATTTCAGGAGAAGCTAGGCTAGCATAAAATCCATTCTTTTCCCTAAATGGAAATCTGACAAAACAGGAAGTACACAGCAGCACAGAGAAGCAAGTTTTGTGGCTTAAGTATTTGCTGGTAACAGACTAGTTCTTCATGACTAACAAAATGCAGAACTTCAAATTTGAGAGGAAAACAGCAAGTTTGCCTTGGGTTACCAAGACCTTGGCAATTCTAAGGCCTTAAAAGCAGTATCACATGATACACAGAGGAATAAGAAACAAGAAGGTGGTGCCTTTTTTTTGTTGTTGTTATGTTCCTTCATACAAAAATTCCCCTCCCTGTACCATCTGACCAAGATCTAGGCCACCAAAATTATACAAACACTGGAAGGAGCTTTATGAATGCATATACAGAATAAATAACTAAGATTTTTTTGAGAAACAGTAACAATTCTGGTTTGATTTGAGGGAAATAATTGGGGATTTATTTTTATTTTTTGCTTGCCACAGGATTTGAGGTAACCCTAAATGTAAATAAATACAAATCCTTAAGATCCCTAAGTGGGCTGTTTGAACTGGCAGACTCAATAATATATTAAACTTAACAAAAGCCAACAAAAAGAAAAAAAAAAAAAACATGAATTCATCCTCCATGCCTTTTTTTCCCACTCAACCCACTGCTGTTAGGAATTTTTCAGATAATGATTAATTTGTATGTAACTTTTAAGCTATCATACATAAGTGTAGTAGTGTATCTAAGTGACTAGCAAATGTTAAAGTACCAAACAAATTTAAAACGTTGTTATCTAGTTGATTCCTCATCCCGTCCAAAGCAGGCTGAGACCCACAGTAAGTCATGAAACCACTTCTGTGGATCACATCAGATTTTTTTTTTTTTTTTTTTTTGAGATGGTGTCTTGCTCTGTACCCAGGCTGGAGTGCAGTGGTGTGATCTTGGCTCACTGCAACCTCCACATCCTGGGTTCAAGCGATTCTTCTGCCTCAGCCTCCCAAGTGGCTGGGACTACAGACGTGTGACATCACACCCGGCTAATTTTTGTATTTTTAGTAGAGACGGGGTTTCACCATATTGGCCAGGCTGGTCTCTTAACTTCTGACCTGTGATCCACCCATCTTGGCCTCCCCAAATGCTGGGATTACAGGCGTGAGCCACTGAGCTCGGCATCCACATCAGATTTTTTTTTTTTTTTTGAGACGGAGTCTCACTCTGTCACCCAGGGTGGAGTGCAGTGGTGCGATCTTGGCTCACTGCAAGCTCTGCCTCCTGGGTTCACGCCGTTCTCCTGCCTCAGCCTCCCAAGTAGCTGGGACTACAGGCACCCGCCACCACGCCTGGCTAATTTTTTGTATTAAGATACGGGGCTTCACCGTGTTGACCAGGATGGTCTCAATCTCTTGACCTCATGATCTGCGCGCCTCAGCCTCCCAAAGTACTGGGATTACAGGCGTGAGCCATCGGGCCCAGCCCCACATCTGACTTTTTATACAAATGAACTACAGAAGAAAATACTGAATCACACTGTATTACTTTTGTGTGTGGGCAACATAGACACATATATAAAACTGAAATGTCACTATAATGACATTAATGAAATGTCACCATAATGAAATCAATCAGTGTGGCTAGTACTTGAAATAATCTGTTTTAACCAACCAATGAAAGCAATCAGAACTCTTGTTAAATAAAACAGTGAGACAGAGGGGCCATTAAAGTTTCTGTTGGAATTTGATTCTAGGAACGTCAGCCAATTCCTCAAATGCTAAAATTATCAAGTAAATGTCTAAAACTTCTGATTCTCAGGGTTTATTTAAGAAGTTAACCTTGCAGGGAACAGGTAGATATTAGAAGCTTAGAATTCTTGTTTTAAAAATATGGTGCTAGATTGCAACCCTAAAATATTAAGAGCTGTAAATACCTAGCCCAATGACCCTCACTCTCTAAAAGCAAAAGCAGTGATGTATCCCAGGTCACAGCCAAAGAGTAAAAGGCTAGAACACATAACATCCGGTTTTCAAATCCAGTGTTTCAGTATTAGAGTGCTTACCCAATCCAATGTCCTTTGAATTATTGTAAAAATTCTGAGAATTTGGGAGCTAAGCGCACACAACCACTGCTTTAACTCTACGAATGCCTACTACGAGGCTGATATTTTAACTTATCTCCCCAATTCCTGCCATTCTCATTTCTTCCAAATCATGATACCACACCCTTAGCAATATCACAGCAAGGATCAAGTATCCTCATGAAATATCTCATCCAGTTCCTATTCTCAGACTATACCCAGTTTCACACCTAAAGGCATTATGGTTTGTGATAAAAAAAAAAAAAAAAAGTATTTGGAGGGTGAGATTATGGGTTCAATAATTTATTGAGCCACGTGGCTTATCTATCCCACTATTGGCACGTGACGAATCCTCAGCCCTGGATGAATTTTTCCCAGATTTGTACCACTGATAATTATTAGGAAGATCTGTGAAAAATGAGGTAACAAGAAGCAGAAAAACAATTCTCTGGTGGTTATTTAGAGATACAATCTTTTTTTAAAAAAAGATTTCATTTTAAGTGACTGGCCAGGACGTTCCTGAACGTACAAACACTGACAAAACACATTTTTACTGGCATGCATTTGTCCATTAAATATGACCTTTTAGCTTTTGATACCTTTTATAAATTTTCATTACACAAATGAATGCCTACTAAATCCCAAGGCCTATGTTAGGTTCTAAACCTACAAAGAAAAAGGTACAGTTTTCTGCCTGTAAAGATTACATAACACAGTAAAAGAGACTTACGTTAACAAAAGGCTGAAGTGCAATACAGACAGTGGTAAAGAATCATGTAACAAGAAACATGAAATTCACATGATTACCTACATAGTTCTACCTATGGAACTATCAGAAAACTTCACTTAAAAGATAGCATTTGAACACAGGGAGATGGGATAACATTCAAATTGGTGAGAACAACATGAACCAAAGTAAATGAGAAAATATGGATTGTACAAGAGAACCATGGTAGTTGAATGTGACTGCTGCATATGATGCTTGAAGGGAGTAGTGAAAAATAAGGTTGGAGAGAGGTGGATATGACCTTTAGGAGGGTCTCAGAATCAACGAGAGTCTAGATGCTTAATTTCTGTATATCAATGCAATAAACGTATACATTTAAAACTCTCTTGGAATGATATGCATGTAAGAGTATTACATACGCTACCATCACCACCTCATACCCATGAGGTACTTTCTAAATATTTGGCACCACTCTAAGCACTTTACATGTGTTTACCGTGTAATACTAATTCCAACCTTGTCAGGTCAGATCATCATCCCCATGTTACAGATGAGGCAAGGAGAATAAGAAATTTGCTCTAAATCACCCCTCCTCACAAAAATCCTGGCCATACCTACACATTCTAAAGCTAGAAGTATCTTCTTTGCTATCCCAGCATAATTTTTAAAGTTATCATTCTTATGGGGGCACAGGAAAAACCTAAATCCTACAAAGTAACCTAAATGACTTAAGAATCCTTAAAAAAATAAAAGGTGTCAAGTGAGAGCCAAACGGGCAACGGGTGACTCTGTGCCTCGCTGAGGAGAAACAACTAAACATGGATAAAGGATATCCTAAGAAGCCGAGAGACAAAATGTTGTCATATGCATTTTTTGTGCAAGCTTGTCAGGAGGAGCATAAGAAGCACCACCCAAATGCTTCAGGAAACTTCTCAAAGAGTTTTCTAAGAGGCGCTCTGGGAGGTGGAAGACCATGTCTGCTAAAGACAAAGGAAAATTTGAAAATATGGCAAAGGCAGACAAGGTCCGTTATGAAAGGGAAATGAAAACCTGTATTCCCCCTAAACAGGAGACAAAAAAGAAGTTCAAGGATCCCAAGGTACCCAAAAGGCCTCCCTTCAGCCTTTTTCCTGTTCTGAGTATCGCCCAAAAATCAAAGGAGAACATCCTGGCCTGTCCATTGGTGATGTTGCGAAGAAAAGAAGAAACTGGGAGTTACGTGGACTAACTGCTGCAGATGACAAAATGTCCTTATGAAAAGAAGGCTGCAAAGCTGAAGGAAAAATACAGAAAGGATATTGCTGCATATTGACCTAAAGGAAAACCTGATGCAGCGAAAAAGGGAGATGTCAAGGCTGAAAAAAGCAAGGAAAAGAAGAGGAAGAAGAGGAAGATGAGGAAAATGAAGATGATGATGAGGAGGAGGAAGATGAAGAGGACGATGATGAATACGCTGGTTTTAGTGCAGTTTTTGTTTTTGTCTATGAAGCATTTAACTCCACATACACAACTCACTCCTTTCAAAGAAAAAATCTGAAATGTAAGGCTGTGTAAATTTTTTAATACTGTACAGTGTCTTTTTTTGTATAGTTAACACACTAGCAAATGTGTCTTTACATAGCCCTGTCCTGGTGATATTTTCAGTAGCCACTAAACTTGCCTAGTACAAGTATGGGGGTTGTAAATTGGCATGGACATTTAAAGCAGGTTCTTGCTGGTGCACAGCACAAATTAGTTATATACAGGGATGGTAGTTTTTTCATCTTCAGTTGTCTCTGATGTGGCTTATACAAAATAATTGTTGTTCTGTTAACTGAATATCACTCTACAATCGCAAAAAAAAAAAAGTTGCAGCAGTTTTGTTGACACACTGAATGCTTCTAAGCAAATACATTTTTTATTAGAAAAAAATAACAAAAGGTGTCAAAGGCAGGAGATAAAAAGTGAAGCAATAAAAACATACATATACCCACACATTCATTAAAAATCAGAATTTTGTAAACTGATGCACAAATGTTAGGTTTCTAAATATACTTATTTGTTCCTGAATCTGAAAACAGGTATCTTTGTAACTCAAAGCTAGCAGTACAATGGAAAACATTTTAAGTACCTATTTAAATCAAATCAAAGATTGTCTTGATAAATATAAAACAGTAGCTCAAATTTCATAAGCTCACATACTACCCCAAAAGGAAAGCTCCAAAAAAGTTAAGTTTTATAAAAGCAGACTAAAAAGTGGAATCAAAAAAATATATATATATTTAATATTGTGATTGGTATGTAATTGATAATGTAAAAGACTGACTTTTTCCTAAAACAAAATCAGGAAAGAGAGCAGCAAATAAAACCTTTTTTTTTTTTTTTTTTGAGACAGGGTCTTGCTCCGTTGCCCAGGCTGGAATGCAGTGCTGCCATCTCGGCTCACTACAACTTCCGCCTCCTGGGTTCAAGCAATTCTCCTGCCTCAGCCTTCCAAGTAGGTGGGATTACAGCCGCCCACCACCACACCCAGCGAAGTTTTGTATTTTTAGTAGAGACGCGGTTTCACCATGTTGGCCAGGCTGGTCTTGAACTCCCGACCTCAGGTGTTTCGCCTGCTTCGGCCTCCTAAAGTGCTGGGATTACAGGTTTGAGCCACCACGCCCGGCCATTTTTTTTTTTTTTTTTAGACGGAGTTTTGCTCTTGTTGGCTAGGGTGGAGTACAATGGCACGATCTCGGCTCACCACAACCTCTGCCTCCCAGATTCAAGCAGTTCTCCTGCCTCAGCCTCCAGAGTAACTGGGATTACATACAGGTATGCACCAACACGCCAGGCTCATTTTGTATTTTTAGTAGAGATGGGGTTTCTCCATGTTGGTCAGGCTGGTCTCAAACTCCCAACCTCACGTGATCCGCCCGCCTCAGCCTCCCAAAGTGCCGTGCCCGGCCAATAAAACATTTTTAAAAAGTCTTGGGAAAAAAGGCAGTGGAGGTACGATGGGAGGGTGATGGTGGTGGCAGATCCGCAGGAGGCTAACTGGTGAAATCCAGCTCTTTCTCCAGAGTTAGCTCAAAAGTCCACCTACTGCATGTTTTCACGTAATTATTAAAAGTAATTTCTTATACTGAACATTTTGTTGAAATAAAAGTGATTTCTAAAAACAAGACACTTAACACCTTTACTTGGATTTCAGATAAAGAATCTTAGCTAAACATTCATGTTCCATAAACATATCTGTTCCCTCCAGATATTAGTTTAAAAATAAACTAAAACAGAATACATAAAAATTAGTACACGCAGGAAGAGGAGAAAGCATATTTCACTCTATGTATTTGAGCCCTTTTAAAACATACATATATGAAGGGACTTCAAAAAATTTGTGGAAAAATAGAATGATAAAAAACACGAAGTTTACTTCTCAACATAAGCTCCATCAAATCAAGACACTTTTATAAGCAATAATACATCATTCAGTCCATTCCTAAAGAACTGAGGGTCCTGGGAATTTAGCTATGTCAATGCAGTCTTTTTTACACTAACTGAAGAAAAACGGGTGCCCTTAAAAAAAACCTGTTAAGATTAGGAATGGAAGAAGTCACAGGGAGCCAAATCAGGACTGCAACGTAGATGTCTCATGATTCCCATCAAAATTCTTGCAAAACTGCCCTAGTTTGACGAAGGGCCTCGGCTGCACTGTTGGGGTAGAGCACATTTTGGTGAAGCTCTCTCAGGTGTTTTCCTGCTAAAGCTTTGGCTAATTTTTTCAACAAAATACTCTCATAAGCAGATGTTGTTGTTCTTTGGCCCTCCAGAAAGTCAACAAGCAAAATGATTTGAGCATTCCAAAAACCTGTTTTGCCTTGACCCTTGCTCTTGACCAGCCTGCTTTTGCTCTGACTGGACCACTTCCACCTCTTGGTGGCCATTGCTGTGACTGTGCTTTGTCTTCAGAGGTGTAATGGTAAAGCCATGTTCTATCTCTTGTTACAATTCTTCAAAGAAATCCTTTAGGGTCTTGTTCACACTTGTTTAAATTTCCATTGAAAGCTTTGCTGTTGTCTTCAGCAGATCTGGGTGTACAGCTGTGGCATCCACTGAGTGGAAAGTTTTGCTCAAATTTAATTTTTCCATCAAAATTGTGTAAGCTGAACCAACTGAGATACTGGCATAAACAAGATTAACTTTTCCCTTGCAAACTGATGTGATTGGTCTGCTGCTGTAGGCTTCATCTAAAACTTTGCTTCGTCTTAAACTAGTTATGCATTTGTAAACTGCTACTGATTTCTTTGGGGGCACTGTCCCCATAAAGTACTTGTAAAGTATCAATGATTTTGCCATTCTTTCACATCACAACTTTCACCATCAATTTGATGTTTGTCCTTGCTACAATTTTAGCAGAACTGATTTGCCCTGATAGGGGCTCTTTGCAAACTGATGTCCTAAACCTCTTAGTGCCTCAAACTAGATCCTGTTCACACATGTTATAACAAGTTAGTATGAATTTATTTTGGTGCAAAAAAATTTATGTTCTCACAAAACTGTATTTTTTCAATAATGAAAAACAAATCTCTCCTTAATTTGAGAATCATCTGGTTTTCCTGAACTTGGTTTTTCTTGATTCAAGTTGAACTACAGTATCAGTTACACTTAAGTCTAATAGAACAGAATTAAAAGCCACCATGCAGAAACAATGTAAGGTTCGGTTTAATGCGTTGTCCCAATTAAGGAACCCACAAAGATTTTGACAAAATGAAGAATAAATGCTTACTGGACATTTCAAGCTCTAACTAGCATGTTTAAAACAGATTTCATCTTCTTTACCAACCAGCGGCTTTTCTTGACTTGCCAAATCAGTGAATGGTACTGCTTGTTCCCTCTTTCTTAAATCTTGAGTGTGTTTTGTTTTCTTTCTTCTTTACCTCTATAATCAGAGATCAAACGCTGTCAAGTTTTCCTTCCCCAAAAACAATTCCTTGCTCACCTATTCCTTTCTCTCTCCAGACCCTACTCTAGTGTCATCTCATGCTGATACCACTTCAACAATATCTTGTCTCCCCACTTCCAATTCCTGTGTCATTTCTTCAGTTACACTGGGCAGTGTTTCTAAATAATTTTCCAACACTGTATTTTGTTTATGCCATGCCTTTCTGTGTCTATTCAAAAACTCTCAGCAAAACTAACTAAAATTAAAAGGGAAATCTGCATGGAAAAATATGTGTAAGTTACCACTACTATATAATAAACTCAAGCAATTAAGAAATAAAATATCTAGATTCTAATACATAATTAGAGCTGTGAATAGACAACCTGTAAAAGAATCAGTAAGTGAAATCACAGAACAAGGTCCCATTTCACTAATTCACAACAAAAACCCTACAAAGAAAAAAAGAACTCAATATATTTTGCACCTATTAAATTAGTAAAAATGATAATTATAGATTACTCAATGCCACTAGCTAAACTCACAGGGAGGGTGATAGTGTAAATTATTATAACCAGCTTGAACAACATAGCAATATTTTAAGTCATAAAAATGTTCATACAATGACTTTTTAAATGTACTCCTAAAAGAACAGTCCAAAAGAGAAAACACTCTATGCATGAAGAAGGTAACGGAAGCACAACACTGAAGGACTATGAAACCTACATAGTCATGCAATAGAAAAATGAAAAGGATAAAAAAGCTTGATGGAATATTTTCAGACATTAAAATCATTATAGAGGCTGTCCATTACACTGAATGCTTGTTATACTGTTAAAGGAACAAAGAAAACCAAAAACTACTATAAGACTAAAGAAAATACATACAGACAAGGAGGAAGGAAATTTTTAAAATCTCTTAGAGTAGCATTAAAAGTGATTTCTTTTTTCTTTTGAGACAGTCTCACTCTGTTGCACAGGCTGGAGTGTAGTGGTGCAATCTTGGCTCACTGCAACTTCTACCTCCCAGGTTCTCCTGCCTCAGCCTCCCGAGTAGCTAGGATTACAGTCACGTGCCACCACACCAGGCTGAATTTTGTAGTTTTAGTAGAAATGAGGTTTCACCATGTTGGTCAGGCTAGTCTCGAATTCCTGGCCTTAAGCAATCTGCCCACCTTGGCCTTCCAAAGTGCTGGGATTACAGGTGTGAGCCACCACGCCTGGCTGCACTTTATTTTGTTTAGTTCCATTATAATTTGTAAAATTTGAAATAAGACAAAACAAAAATAACAGTCAATTTCTGCTTACACCCAATCTTCCAAGACCCTCTAGAACCTTGTAATACCCCATTGGATTCTGATGTGCAGCTAACCCTAGAAACATGGGTAGGTTGGCCACATACAATTTTCCGTACATAATCATCAACCAATCATACTTTCTGAGCTGGTTTACCCTCTGTCCCAAATACAGATTTCCTTATATTCTTGCTCACAACCTTTCATCCAAATAGCATGCCTTCTTTCCTTCTAATTTTACATATTATATCTCACTACCCTTGAAAAGCCTTTAATAACCATTATAAATTTCTTTCTGCTCTGCTTTCTAAAGCAATTTGCTTTAAAAGAACCACTGGATCTGACTGTATACAGAACTTTGACAAATCTATTATCAGGTACCATTTAAATCTATACATAAGGTTATATAGATTGCTTACATCTTTTGAAATAACTACTTAAATTAACTTTCCACATGTGTAATTACATTCTCCCTCTTTTTGATCTTAAGCCCCTGGAGCACAGATCCTTGTAGGAAAGCCATTATTTTTTTTTTTGTTTTTTTGTTTTTTTTTTGAGACAGAGTCTCACTCTGTCACCCAGGCTGGAGTGCAGTGGCCGGATCTCGGCTCACTGCAAGCTCCGCCCCCCGGGTTTACGCCATTCTCCTGCCTCAGCCTCCCAAGTAGCTGGGACTACAGGCGCCCGCCACCGCGCCCGGCTAGTTTTTTGTAGTTTTTAGTAGAGACGGGGTTTCACCGTATTAGCCAGGATGGTCTCGATCTCCTGACCACGTGATCCGCCCGTCTCGGCCTCCCAAAGTGCTGGGATTACAGGCTTGAGCCACCGCACCCGGCTGAAAGCCATTATTTAACGCGTATCTGCTTGAATCCGAATCCTAAAATACGGTGTCATTCCAGTTTGAATTATGCGAACCATTATCTATGACTCCATGTGGCCATAAAATCAGCAGATAAATCTAACAGGGTGCCGGGCGTGGTGGCTCACCCCTGTAATCCTAGCACTTTGGGAGGTGAGGTGGGTGAATCATGAGGTCAGGAGTTCGAGAGCAGCCTGGCCAATGTGGTGAAACCCGTCTCTATCAAAAGTACAAAAATTAGCTGGGCATGGTGGTTTGCACCTGTAGTACCAGCTACCCAGGAGGCTGAGGCAGGAGAATCATTTGAACCCAGGAGGCTGAGGTTGTGGTGAGCCAAGATCATGCCACTGCACTTGAGCCTGGGCAATACAGTGAGACCCCATCTCAAAAAATAAATAAATAAAAATTGAACAGGGCAAAAAAACAATATAAAAATTGCAAAGTCTGCTTTGGTTACAAATAAGTAAATTATGTAACTTTCCATAAAATAACTAAATCTTCAGGAAAGCTGCTACGTTCAACACAGCAATCATTTCCACTTTTCAACATATGTACAGAAACAACTGCACAGTTGAACAAATTCTACGTTTTTTTTTTTTTTTTGAGACAGTGTCTCACTCTTGCTGCCCAGGATGGAGTGCAGTGGCGTGATCTGAGCTCACTGCAACCTCCACCTCCCGAGTTCAAGTGATTCTCCTGCCTTAGCCTCCCGGGTAGCTGGGACTACAGGCGTGCACCACTGTGCCCAGCTAATTTTGTATTTTTAGTATAGATGGGGTTTCACCTTGTTGGTCAGGGTGGTCTCAAATTCCTGACTTTCGGTGATCTGCCCGCCTCTGCCTCCCAAAGTGCTGGGATTACAGGCATTAGCCACTATGCCCGGCTATCATTTTTCAAAAGATATACAGATACACACACACACACACACACACACACACGAGCAACACGACCGGTCTTGATTACCTAAGAGGAGCTAAGTAAAATTACTTACCACAGACAGATCGCAGATTCAGGTTTTTCAAGGAACACTTTGCTTAATTTTCCCGTAAAATCAGCCTTATTCTAAAAAACAAAAGACTTTTTAAAAATTTTGAGTATGTTATAGCTCGGACATTCAGCTATACAGAGTGTTGATTAAAAAAACCACACACACAAATTTGCTTCCCTCCTAAACACTCTCATTGGTAAGATTGGTTAAAAAAAAAAAATACATACATGTTCATGGGGTTCTGTGATAAAATTATCAAGAACTTAAAACTGGAAACCACACGAATGGGCAGACAAATCCATAAGGATGTGCTAACTTTGAGATTTCGGTCTAAAATACCTCATTGGGAAGCTAATTATGTATTCTCTTTCAAACTCTTAACAAAGAAATAAAATATTCTTCAATATAGCTTTGTATCACAGAAACATTAAAAAGTTGATAATTATGACTCCTAATAGTTTGGGCTCGTTTAACTAATAGGTTACAAAAATACAATTACATCATAATTTCATTCATTTATACCCAAGATGTTGTCTCCTAATTACTAATATTCATCCATAGTTACCATTAAAATATTATAAAATACTTAAAAAGGGATTGGAGAATAAAAAGAAGCCTGAAGAAACTAATACTCTGATACATTGTTTGCTTTTTTTATTTTTAGATGGAATGCTTATGTCATCCTTGCACTGAGACCATGCTAATCTCTGTATGGTTCCAATTTTAAGAGGTGAGCTGCCAAAGCGAGCATGATACATTCTTAATAGTCCTCTAAGTCTACATTTTATTAACAATTACAAATCAATCTGGTATTAAAGCTAAGTATTTGGAATATTTTAAAATTTAAAGGTTAAGACAGCATCTATGCAACATTGATTTTCGAGAAAGAATTATTGTTATGTTGAAAAAACAAGTCTGGGCAACTAACAAAACCCCATCTCTACCGAAAAAACAAAAAATTTAGCTGGGCCTGATGGCACACACCTGTAGTTCCAGCTACTCAGGAGGCCAAACTAGAAGGATCCCTTGAGCCTATGAGTTTGAGGCTGTAATGAGCTATGATCGTGCCATTGCATTCCAGCCTGGGTGACAGAATAAGATCCTGTCTCAAAAACAAAACAAAACCAAACAACAAAAATAAGTAGAAGAAGAAAAAATCCCAAGAAAACAAAAGACGTTAAGTTGGCTTATTTCACATTTTGCATACAAATGTGCATACAGATTTAGAAGAAACATCTACAACAGAGCACCTATCAGGTGGGGGAACATAACAGTGATTAAATAAAACAGTTGCTGCTTTCTGGGAATATAGTTTCAAATCTGGGGAGAGTGGCCGGGCGCGGTGGCTCAGGCTTGTAATCCCAGCACTTTGGGAGGCCGAGATGGGCAGATCACGAGGTCAGGAGATCGAGACCATCCTGGCTAACACTGTGAAACCCCGTCTCTACTAAAAAATACAAAAAACTAGCCGGGCGAGGTGGCGGGCGCCTGTAGTCCCAGCTACTTGGGAGGCTGAGGCAGGAGAATGGCGTAAACCCGGGAGGCGGAGCTTGCAGTGAGCTGAGATCCGGCCACTGCACTCCAGCCCGGGCGACAGAGAAAGACTCCGTCTCAAAAACAAAAAAACAAAAAAACAAAAAAACAAAAACAAATTTGGGAAGAGTCGAACAAATGCAAAGTTAGTGTGGTGAGGGACATGTACAGAGGGTCCTATCAGGCTACAAAAGCACTGAGAGAAAGAATACACACAAGAAGGGGAAACTTCAGAGAAAACTACAGGGAAACAGAAAGTAGTTAAACTCAACTAACTAGACCATGGAAATAATTTGTTAGTATTCCTAAACATCACTTCTGTGTAACAAAATGTTTCACTGTACAAATGCTCACCTAAAGTGAAAAAAAAAATTAAAGTAAAAAAATAAAAATCACTCCTAGGGTCCAAGAAAAATTCTCATATATTTTATGATATGTGTAACTTAAGGACTGCGATTATTATTTTTTGAGACCAAGTTTTGCTCTTGTTGCCCAGGCTGGAGTACAATACCACAATCTCAGCTTACCACAACCTCCATCTCCCAGGTTCAAGGGATTCTCCTGCCTCAGCCTCCCAATTAACTGGGATTACAGGCATGCACCACCACGTCCAGCTAATTTTGTATTTTTAGTAGAGACGGGGTTTCTCCATGTTGGTCAGCCTAGTCTTGAACTCTCGACCTCAGGTGATCTGCCTGCCTCGGCCTCCCGAAGTGTTGGGATTACAGGCATGAGCCACCACGTCCAGCCAATTATTTCTACTTGAACAAAGAGAGATCCAAGATAAAATGTTCAGAAATAAAGCTAAAGAAAAACCAGAAATTTTGAGGGGATGGGAGGGGAGGCATTGACAAAATGGACAATAAATATAAGTGCAGTAAGAAGAAAAGCTTTCTGATGGACTATACAAGCATCCCAAGCCTTAAATACATAACCCCTTCATATAAATATACGTGTAATACATATATACATACAAACACACACATATATACACATATATATTTGAGACGAAGTTGCACCGTCACCCAGGCTGGAGTTCAGTGGCACAATCATGGTTCACTGGAGCCTTGATTTCTCGGACTCAGGTGATCATCCCACCTCAGCCTCTCGGTTAACGGTGAACACAGGTGCATGCCACCATGCTGGCTGGTTTCTTGCACTGTTTGTAGAGATGAGGTTTCACCATGTTGTCCCAAACGCCTGGGCTCAAGCCATCTGCCCACCTCAGTCTCCCAAAGTGCTGGGATTACAGGCTTCAGCCACCACACCAGGCCTTCAACCTTGTATTTCCACCTCTGGGAGTTTATTCCAAAAATAATCAGGGATGTGAAAGAAGATTTAGATGCCCAGAAACTTCAGCATCCAAAATTCAGCATTTACGTTCGGGCAAAAATAATTGCGGTTTCAGACTGTGAATTTTAAATCATTATAAATTGGCTCAAACACATCTTCATTAATCAAAATAGAAACCATTACAACCAACACATTTTTAAGTTTGTTTATTCCTGTAGTGTAGAAATCCATGCTTTAGGATTTGATGAACTCTTGGAAAGCATTTTCTGCATCCTGTTAGTTGTGGAAGTGTTTTCCCTGCAAAAAGGTGTGGCAATGCTTGAAGAAGTGGTAGTCAGTTGGAGAGAGGTCAGGTGAATATGGTGGATGAGGCAAAATGTCACAGTCCGATTTGTTCAACTTTTGAAGCATTGGTTGTGCAACATGCGGAAGGGCATTGTGAAGAATTGGGCCTCTTTCTGTTGACCAATGCTGACTGCAAGCATTGTAGTTTTTGGTGCATCTCTTCGATTTGCTGAGCATACTTCTCAGATGTAATGGTTTCCCCGGGATTCAGAATGCTATAGTGGATCAGACCAGCAGCAGACCACAGAACAGTGACCATGACCTTTTTTTGGTTCAAGACTGGCTTTGGAGCATCTTCTCAGTCCATCCACTGAGCTGGCCATCACCGGTTGTCATATAAAACCCACTTTTTCTTGCACATCAACATCTGACCAAGAAATGGTTTGTTGTTGTGTAACATAAGGGAAAACGACACTTCAAAACAATGATTTTTTTTTTTCAGTCAGTTCATGAGGTACCCACTTATCAAGCTTTTTTCACTTTTCAATTCACTTCAAATGCCGAAGGACTGTAGAATGGTCCACACTGAGTTTTTTAGCAACATCTCAAGTAGTTGTAAGAGGATCAGCGTCGCTGATTGCTCTCAACTGGTAGTTATTAACTTCTGGCGACCAGTCACTATGCTCCTAATTTTCAAGACTCTCCTCCCCTTTGCAAACTTTCTTGAACCAGCTGGGCACAGTGGCTCAAGCCTGTAATCCCAGCACTTTGGAAGGCTAAGGCAGGTGGATCACGAGGTCAGGGGTTCGAGACCAGCCTGGCCAAGATGGTGAAACCCCGTCTCTACTAAAAATACAAAAATTAGCTGGGCACGGTGGTGCAGACCTGTGATCCCAGCGACTAGGGAGGCTAAGGTAGGAGAACGGCTTGAACCCAGGAGGTGGAGGTTGCAGTGAGCCAAGATCATGCCACTGCACTCCAGCCTGAAAGAGCAAGACTCCATCTCAAAACAAACAAACAAACAAACCTTGAACCACCACCGCACTGTACGTTAACAGTTCCTGAGCCATATGCATTGCTGATACGGTGTCTCTGTTGTTTTACAACCCATTTTTAACTCAAATAAGAAAACTGCTCCAATTTGTTTTTTTGTCTAACATCATTTTCATAATCTAAAATAAACATGAAGGCTGGGCACGTGGCTCACGCCTGTAATCCCAGCACTCTCGGAGGCTGAGGCAGGCAGATCATGAGGTTAGGAGATCGACACTATCGTGGATAACATGGTGAAGCCCCTTCTCTACTAAAAATACAAAAAATTAGCCGGTGTGGTGGCACGTGCCTGCAGTCTCAGCTACTCAGGAGGCTGAGGCAGGAGAATCGCTTGAACCTGGGAGGAGGACGTTGCAGTGAGCCGAGATTGCGCCACTGACTCCAGCCTGGCGACAGAGCGCGACTGTCCCTAAAATAAAATAAAATAAACAGCAAGTAGTAAGTCATTACTAAAAAAAAAAGCAAGAAATGCCCATTAAAATGATATATAACATAACCACATTTATTTAACAACGTAGTCCAACATCATATGGCAAACTCCAATAATGCAAAAACCACGATTACTTTTGCAACGACCTTCTAAGACAATATTTTGCAAAACATGTACAAGGATATTCACTGACATATTACTGCCATTATATACACATAAACAGGTTACATAAATTGCGGTATATTTATCCCACAAAACACTATGAAGACATAAAAGATGTTTTACGATAAAATATTTTCAATGTTCCCAATGTTTTCCATAAAGAAAAATAATGGTAAGAACATGAACAAAACTAGAATGT